>NC_069502.1:539170865-539360865 GCF_027579735.1 Bombina bombina | reverse complement strand
AATCACATGAGTCTGATGACGGGCATCACAGCCCGAAAACGTTTATTCTAATGTGATAGAAATAAAAGCACCTACTTTTTCACCATACAGAGAGTGCCTCTGTTCACTTGAACCACCAATATATGCTTAATACTTTGGGAGCACCCCGACGCTGATACTCAATAGCGAGTGCTGGTATTCTTGGATTGATATATATATATATATATCTTAGAATTGGTTTTAATTATAAGTAACTAAGAATATATTTCAGTTTAAATAAATGGACATTTAAAGTAACTGTTACATTAAGAATATATATACTTTTAGTGTCCTAATTAGAATTATATTAGAACCAATTGTAGCTATATAGCCGATTGTACTGTTGAATGTTAGTAGCTAATATCTTGGAATCTCATTGTGTTAATTGAATGAAAGGCTATTGTGGATAAGGCTAGTTTTAAAGGTAAACTTTTATGAACTTTGCATAGCATATTTTAATAGTTTTAAACGTGTATAGTATTGATTCATACTCTGTTTCCTACAAATATATTTCAATGTGTTTATAGATATCAAATAATAAAAAAGAATTCAGGAATTTATATTAATTTTATGGTTTCTAGTATATGCATATTGATTGTGGGCTTATTTTAAAGAATAATTATTAAATATATTGAGTTATAACCCAGCCATATACTGACAGTCCTCTGAAACGTCACTTTTATTTGAATTAAACAGATGTTTGCTTTCAAGACCCGGTGAATGCTTTTTACTCTTTGGATACATGGATTTGTATTTCAGTAGTCAAATGAGGATTAACAGAAAATATGCAATAGGCATCAAAACGAAATTAGACAGGTGCATAAATGTGGGCCACCCTGGTCATTTTGTTGATTTGAATACCTGTAACTACCTAGCACTGATTAACTGGAACACACATTTGGTTTGGTGAGCCTATTAAGCCATGAACTTCATAGACCGGTGCATCCAATCATGAGAAAATGTATTTAAGGTTGCCAATTGCAAGTTGATGATCTTTTTGACTCTCCTCTGGAGAGTGGCAACATGGGGGCCTTGAAACAACTCTCAAATGACCTGAAAACAAAGATTGTTCAACATTATGGTTTAGGGGAAGGCTACAAAAAGCTATTGCAGAGATTTAAGATGTCAGTGTCCACTGTGAGGAACATAGTGAGGAAATGGAAGACCACAGGCAGAGTTCTTGTTAAGGCCAGAAGTGGCAGGCCAAGTGAAATATCGGAGAGGCAAAGGATGGTATGAACGGTCAAAAACAGCCCACAGACCACCTCCAAAGACCTACAACAAAATCTTGCTGCAGATGGTGTCACTGTGCATCGTTCAACAATTCAGCACACTTTGCACAAGGAGAAGCTGTATGGGAGAGTGATGAGGAAGAAGCCTTTTCTGCACACATGCCACAAACAGAGTCGCTTGAGGTATGCAAACGCACATTTAGACAAGCCAGCTTCATTTTGGAAGAAGGTGCTGTGTACTGATGAAACAAAGACTGAGATATTTGGTCATGACAAGGGGCTCTATGTATGGCGGCAAAAGAGCACAGCGTTCCAAGACAAACACTTGCTACCCACAGTAAAATTTGGTGGAAGTTCGATCATGCTGTGGGGCTGTGTGGCCAGTGCCGGTATTGGGAATCTTGTTAAAGTTGAGGGTCGCATGGATTCCATTCAATATCAGCAGATACTTGAGAATAATGTTGAGGAATTAGTCACAAACATGAAGTTACCCCAGGGCTGGATATTTCAACATGACAACGACCCAAAAGACTGCTCAAAATCTACTCTAGCATTTATGCAGAGGAACAAGTACAATGTTCTGGAATGATTATCCCAGTCCCCAGTCCTGAATATCATTGAAAATCTGTGGGGTGATTTGAAGCGGGCTGTCCATGCTCGGCAATCATCAAACCTAACTGAACTGGAGATCTTTTGCAAGGAGGAATGGTCCAAAATACCTTAATCCAGACACTCATTACAGGCTATAGGAAGCGTCTAAAGGCTGTTATTTCTGCTAAAGGAGGCTCTACTAAATATTGATGCAATATTTCTGTTGGTGTGCCCAAATGTATGCACCTGTCTAATTTCGTTTTGATGCATATTGCGCATTTTCTGTTAATCCAATAAACTTCAGTTCACTACTGAAATATTACTGTGTCCTTCAGTTATTTGATAGATCAAAATGAAACTGCTGATCCAAACACCCAATTATCCAATTATTTATATACACACATACATACATGGTTTGTATTTTTATGCTCCCAGAGTGTATTGGACATTCAGAAACATGTACATTAAGATTCTGTAGTCTTAAATTCATTTTTTATTGAAAAATTAAGGTGTTCTAGTCATTTATAAGAAAATCATTTTTGCCCATATCGCCCAGCCCTATTATAAATGTATACACTGTGTATATATATATATATATATATATATATATATATATATATATATATATATATATATATATACACACACACACATACATGTGTTTTATTGTGCACTTTCAGCTAATGCTTATTGGCTGATGCATAGTTCCTATCATCTATTATCAAATGTGCATAATTCTCATGGTACCTTTTGTTAAAGGAGTAGCAATTTACAACTAGGGGCTAGCTGAGCACAGTGGGTGAGCCAATGAAAAGAGAGATATATATGCAGCCACCAATCAGCAACTGTCTCCCAGCAGTATATTACTGCTCCTGAGCCTACCTAGTTATGCTTTTCAACTAAGGATATCAATTGAACAAAACAAATTAGATAATAGAAGTATATTGGAAAGTTGTTTAAAATTACATGTTCTATCAAAACCATGAAGGTTTATTTGGACTTGTGATTCTGTGTTTCAGGAACTTAAATGAATAGAAGATTGTTTGGATTGGAATAAATCTGCACAAAAACCTAAATGTGAGGAGGGAGAGGAAAGCTGAAAAAATGAAAGCGAAACATATAATGTTCTAGTTTTAGTTAAATAAAACTTATTAAAATTGTTAACATTAAGGTAATAATTATTTTAATAAATAAAACTAAATAAATTGTTATTGTTAAAGTAATTGTTATTTTGCCCTTCCAATAAAGTACAGCTGATTACTACTAAGTTTACTATTAAGTTTATTACATTTGAATGATGAACCTATTAAAACTGGAGATAGTTCACCTCCCAATAATGTCATAATTATCTACGTCATTTTTATGGTATTTATTTAAATAAGTAATTTTCTGATATAAATGGAAACTAATCCAAAAAGGATGTATTCTAAAAATGAGACCTTTCTGTAGAAACAATGATTTAAATAGAGTCTGACAAGTGATTTATGTCATTTGTTGAAAAGCATACCTAGCTAGGCTCAGGAGCTACAGGTAGAGCTACTGATTGGTGGCTGACCATATATGCCTCTTTCATAGGCTCACCTGATGTGTTTAAATAGCTCCTAGTAACACATTGCTGCTCCTTCAACAAAGGATATCAAGGTGAATAAAGCAAATTAAATAACTGAAGTAAACTGGAATGTTGCTTAATCCCTTCGGCCCAATGGAAGTAGATCTATGTCATGAGCTACATAGCCCGTCCGAATAACCTAGATATACAGTCATATTTATTGCTAGAAGCCCAAGCAGTCCCAGTTGTCAAGTGACTACTGAGACTTGCTATTTGTGGGCTTCCAGCATCTGCCTTCATATGGTAATAGAGGGACACCCTACACAGCAGAAAAAAAACATTATTAATAAAAAAAAACATTATTAATACATTTAAAAAATTGTAGGAGCTGGGTACTGGCAGACAGCTGTCATTGTCTAAGATGGCTATGGCAAGTGGGATGGTTAGGGAGATGTTGGGGAGAGATCAGGGAGGTGGGAGGGTTGAGGAGGGTTCCCTACACTACAAGGAAAAAAAGAAGAAAAAAAAGTATTAAAAAAAACTAAACTGCATACTGGCAGACTGTCTGCCAGTACCTAAGATGGTGGTGAGGAGTGTGTGTGTGGGGGAGAGCTGTTTGGGAGGTAGGAGGGTAATCCTTACAATACAATACTAAAACCTTTAACAGCTAACTAATTAACCTCATTCACTTTTGTGAATTTCAGAAGTGTAATGCACAGCTGCAATTAGCAGCCTTCTCATTACCAAAAACCAATGGCAAAGCTATGCATGTCTGCTATTTCTGAAAAAAGGGGATCCCAGAGAAACTTTTACAACCATTTGTATTATGACTACACAAGCGGTATGTAAATAATTTCAGTGAGAAACCCAAAGTATGTGAATAAGTTAACTATTTTTTTATATGATCTCATTTGGCGATAAAATTATATATATATATATATATATATATATATATATATATATATAAATACATATATGAAATATATGTGTGCATTCTGCAGTTGTGTTCACTGCTAAATGTGGAAGTAGGAGGCTATTTTTAGTATTCTGCTCTTTTCAGAGCTGAATATCCTCTTGTGCAAGTAAAATACACTAAGATCTGGTTTTGCACAGATCTTATCGTGTTTCACTTGTACAAGAGGATACTCGGCTCCAGAAAGAGCCAAATTCAGAACATAACCTTCTACTTCTGCTTTCGGCAGAAATATACCAAAATGGGCCTAGACCACTGTTTTTTAAACCTGTCCTCAGGCCTCCCCAACAGGCCATATTGTTAGGATTACATTGAATAAGTGCATATAAAATAACAATGTTTACTAATCAGCTGATTATTTCACCTGTGCTCCAGTTCAAATACCCTGAAAAGCTGGCCTGCTAAGGAGGCCTGAGTACAGGTTTAAAAACCAGTGTCATAGACCAATACCTTGTGTTGTCTACCTTAATGAAATATATATAGCTTTGATAGGTATTTTTCTGTTTAAATTGAGTGAAATTCTTTAATACTTTGAGCAAGTTTTTCACAAAAATTCCCAGTACTGAAGGGATTAAACTGAAGGGGTTAAAATATAATTCTCTATCTGAACCATAAAATAAAAAAACTAGTTTCATGCCCCTTTAAGAGCAGGATAAAGTTGAGAGAATCAAAGAAGGGGCATGGAATTATTTGACCTGTAATAGGGGCCAGTGATTATATTTTTTATTTGTGATTTAAAGGGCCATAATACCCAAATGTTTAAACACTTGAAAGTGATGCAGTATAGCTGTAAAAAGCTGACTAGAAAATATCACCTGGACATCTCTATGTAAAAAAGAAAGATATTTTACCTCAAAAATTCCTCAGTACCCACATCCCATTGTAAAGGATTTCTAAGCAGCATATTAGTATGTCTGTCCTGAGACAGCTTAGGGGATGAGCCTTGTGCACTCTCATATTATTTCACCAATCAGGTAAAGGAAGCTTACTATGAAATCTCATGAAAGTTAAGTCAAATCTCATGAGATCACAGTAAAAGAGTTCATGGCCTCAGCACTGCTGATGCTGATTGGCTGCTGTTCATTTCTTCATTTTTTATTTTTTTTTACCTGCAGCTGGGAGCAGCTAAGTGTAACTTTTTACACGTAACTTACTCTGCTGAGCTTGTGAGGTAGAATATCTTCCTTTTTTTACATAGAAATGCTCAGGTGATATTTTCCTGTCAGCTTTTTACAGTTATACTGCATCAGTTTCAAGTGATTTAGCATATGAGTATTATGTCCATTTAAGTTATAATCTTCCCTCCAGACCTGTCCTTGCTTATATGCTGTGCAGTTCCCTATACCAGAATCTGTAGGATGCAGAATAATATTGATTAGAAAAGACAGTCTGAAATTACGTCATTGGATGCTACTGTCATTGTTCTATAAATAACGTTTATTTCAATTTACAAGTAGATATAGAAGCTTTCAATACATTTTAATGTAAAACTCCCAATTCAAAGTAAAATAGTTTTAAAGCATTTTCATTTTATCACAAATCAAAAAGAGAATATAGCTTTTAGTGAAAATTATTTCCCTTAATTTTCTTTATGGAATCTAAAAGAAAGTTTTCAGAATGTGTCATGCAGCTTTGTTTAAACAAATAATTTACTGTTGAATAAACCTAGTTATCAACAAAGAAGTATGAACTGTGTGCATTTATCATATTCAAGCTCGATTAATCTATTTTCACAAAATATATTGTTTTTGTAATTGTAATGTTTAAATGCTGGTATTCATTACATAACATAAGGGTTTTCTATACCTAAAAAGATGGATTAATAAATCCATGTTATAATAATAGTGCAAATACATTTATATACACAGTTCTATATATACAGTATTTTGTTAGCAGAAACAAAGATTAAGAAAACACGTTTATAGGTTAAATTTGTAAGTACAAAAGAAATCACAAAGTTTGATTTTTTTGTTGAGATATACAGTATATATATATATATATATATATATATATATATATATATATATATATATATATATATATATATATATATATATATATACACAGGTGGCCCCTCGTTTTACAACGGTTCAATTTACACCGTTTCAGAATAACAACCTTTTTTACCAGTCATATGACTGCTGTTGAAAAGCATTGAGAAGCAGTGCATTTATTAAAATAGCCAGTAGGTGGAGCTGACCGCTTGTGTTGCAGCAAAAGCCAAAGCCAAGCAAGCTGAAATTAATCAGTTTAACCAGACCTGAGCTATCGACCAGATTTCAAAGGAACAAGATCTTCCTGTCTATAAATCAGTCCAGATTGGAATGCATAAAAAGAACTGTTTGCAGAAAAATGCAAGTGAAGTCTGCGTTGTGTGATTATTTTATTAGGTTTATAATGCTGTTTAGCAAATGTTTTTGTTAATTTAACTTAGTTTCATTATATATTCTGTGTTGTGTGATTATTTTATTAGGTTTATAATGCTGTTTAGCATTTAAAGGCTTCATTTCAATGTTTTAAAAATAATGTATTAGGGGTTGCTTATGATAATTTTGAGAGGGGCCTGGAACCTATCTCCCTCACTTACCATTGACTTACATTATAAACTGGGTTTCAATTTACAACGGTTTCGATTTACAACCATTCCTTCTGGAACCTAACCCCGGCGTAAACTGAGGGCTACCTGTATATATATATATATATATATAAATAACATAAAAAATCATATTCAGCAGATAATTACCTTATTATACCAAATCAATTTACTAAAAAAAAAAAAAACACAGAGCTATTATAGCTTAATTATTGTGTTTATTTTACAAAGGACAAACATAATTTAGTCATGGCAAACCAAGTTATTTTATCAAATATGTGGGGCACCAAATCTACCAGCACTATATTGACATTAAGATTATTAATTATGTTTGAAGACAAGAGGTTAGCTTTATTAAAACTGCATTCATAACCTTACAAACAGATTCTTAAAATGCACATGGCAAGAATAACTAAAATTCTAATCAAATTATAGCACAAGCTTTTGTCTTTAAGCGTATCTCCTTTGTCACTATGGCAACCATTGATGCAAGTTATATTCATTCCTACATCGCTTAGTGCATGGCACATGTGATACAATAAACCAAATAGAAAAGGTCAAAATACATCACAGAAGCTTCTCCATTACACATCTAAGCCAGAGAATGTCAAGGTAACTCATATTACGCTCCAGCTTTTGTTATCATTATGTCCCTATTGACAGGAATGGGAAATGGGAACTCTAATTTACAGTTTTCTTATGCAGCTGTCCAAACATCAAATGGCCAAAATGAATAATGTGTTGTGATCAATTTCTTTTGTTCCCTTCTATATTGAATGTGCAGAGTTCAAATAAGGAAGTTTTACAAACCTAATAACTATAATTGCAATTTTAAAAACAACTTTCTAATTTATTTCTATCAAATTTTTCTTTTTCAATTGGTATCTTTATTTGAAAACTTTTTGTGGTTCACAAAATCCACATTTTTTCTTTCATGATTCAGATAAAGCATGTACAAATACAAAAGGGAAAATACAATATACAACTGAATTATATTGAAAAACATAATTTATGTAAGAACTTACCTGATAAATTCATTTTTTTCATATTAGCAAGAGTCCATGAGCTAGTGACGTATGGGATATACATTCCTACCAGGAGGGGCAAAGTTTCCCAAACCTTAAAATGCCTATAAATACACCCCTCACCACACCCACAATTCAGTTTAACGAATAGCCAAGTAAGGTGATAAGAAAAAAGTGCGAAAGCATATAAAATAAGGAATTGGAATAATTGTGCTTTATACAAAAAAATCAAAACCACCACAAAAAAAGGGCGGGCCTCATGGACTCTTGCTAATATGAAAGAAATGAATTTATCAGGTAAGTTCTTACATAAATTATGTTTTCTTTCATGTAATTAGCAAGAGTCCATGAGCTAGTGACGTATGGGATAATGATTACCCAAGATGTGGATCTTTCCACACAAGAGTCACTAGAGAGGGAGGGATAAAATAAAGACAGCCAATTCCTGCTGAAAATAATCCACACCCAGAATAAAATTTAATGAAAAAACATAAGCAGAAGATTCAAACTGAAACCACTGCCTGAAGTACTTTTCTACCAAAAACTGCTTCAGAAGAAGAAAACACATCAAAATGGTAGAATTTAGTAAAAGTATGCAAAGAGGACCAAGTTGCTGTTTTGCAAATCTGATCAACCGAAGCTTCATTCTTAAACGCCCAGGAAGTAGAAACTGACCTAGTAGAATGAGCTGTAATCCTTTGAGGCGGAGTGTTACCCGACTCAACATAGGCATGATGAAATAAAGATTTCAACCAAGATGCCAAAGAAATGGCAGAAGCTTTCTGGTCTTTTCTAGAACCGGAAAAGATGACAAATAGACTAGAAGTCTTTCGGAAAGACTTAGTAGCTTCAACATAATATTACAAAGCTCTAACAGCATCCAAAGAATGCAATGATTTCTCCTTAGAATTCATAGGATTAGGACATAATGAAGGAACCACAATTTCTCTACTAATGTTGTTAGAATTCACAACCTTAGGTAAAAAATTCAAAAGAAGTTCGCAGCACCGCCTTATCCTGATGCAAAATCAGAAAAGGAGACTCACAAAAAATAGTAGATAATTCAGAGACTCTTCTGGCAGAAGAGATGGCCAAAAGAAACAAAACTTTCCAAGAAAGTTATATAACGACCAAAGAATGCATGGGTTCAAAAGGAGGAGCTTGAAGAGCCCCCAGAACCAAATTCAAACTCCAAGGAGGAGAAATTGACTTAATGACAAGTTTTATACGAACCAAAGGTTGTACAAAACAATGAATATCAGGAAGATTAGCAATCCTTCTGTGAAAAAGAACAGAAAGAGCAGAGATTTGTCTTACAAGAAACTTGCGGACAAACCTTTATCTAAACCATCCTGAAGAAATATAAGTCTTCCAGACTCTATAATATATCTCTCTAGATACAGATTTACGAGCCTGTCACATAGTATCAATCACAGAGTCAGAGAAACCTCTTTGACCAAGAATCAAGCGTTCAAACTCCACACCTTAAAACTAAGGTTTTGAGATCCTGATGGAAAAAAGAACCTTGAGACAGAAAGACTGGTCTTAACAGAAGAGTCCACAGCCGGCAAGAGGCCATCCGGACAAGACCCGCATACCAAAACCTGTGAGGCCATGCTGGAGCTACCAGCAGGACAAACGAGCATTCCTTTAGAACATTGGAGAATACCCTTGGAAGAAGAACTAGAGGCGGAAAGATATAGGCAGGATGACACTTGTAAGGAAGAGATAATGCATCCACTGCCTCCGCCCGAGGATCCCGGGATCCGGACAGATACCAGGGAAGTTTCTTTTTTAGATGAGAAGCCATCAGATCTATTTCTGGGAGTTCCCACATTTGAACAATCTGAGGAAATACCTCTGGGTGAAGACCATTCGCCCAGGTGCAACGTTTGGCGACTGAGATAATCCGCTTTCCAATTGTCCATACCTGGGATATGAACCGCAGAGATTAGACAGGAGCTGGATTCCGCCCAAACAAAAATTGATGATTGATGTATGCCACAGTTGTGACATTGTCTATCTGAAAACAAATGAACAACTCTCTCTTCAGAAGAGGCCAAGACTGAAGAGCTCTGAAAATTGCACGGAGTTCCAAAATATTGATCGGAAATCTCACCTCCTGAAATTCCCAAACCCCTTGTGCCGTCAGATACCCCCACACAGCTCCCCAACCTGTAAGACTTGCATCTGTTGAGATTATAGTCCAGGTCGGAAGAACAAGAAGCCCCCTGAACTAAACGATGGTGATCTGTCCACCATGTCAGAGAGTGTCGTATAATCGGTTTAAAAGATATTAATTGAGATATCTTTGAGTAATCCCTGCACCATTGGTTCAGCATACAGAGCTGAAGAGGTCGGATGTGAAAATGAGCAAAGGAGATCGCATCTGATGCGGCAGTCCTAAGACCTAAAATTTCCATGCATAAGGCTACCAAAGGGAATGATTGTGACTGAAGGTTTTGACAAGCTGATATCAATGTTAAACTTCTCTTGTCTGACAAGGACAGAGTCATAGACACTGAATCTATCTAGAAACCTAAAAACGTTACCCTTGTCTGAGGAATCAATGAACTGATTGGTAAATTGATCCTCCAACCATGAACTTGAAGAAACAACACAAGTTGATTCGTATGAGATTCTTCGAAAATGAGAAGACTGAGCAAGTACCCAGATATCGTCCAATAAGGAAATACCAAAACCCTGTTCTCTGATTACAGAAAGAAGGGCACCGAGAACCAAAAAAAAATTCTTGGAACTGAGGCTAGGCCAAACGGTAGAGCCACAAAACTGGTAATGCTTGTCTAAAAAGAGAATCTCAGACACTAAAAGTGATCTGGATGAATCGGAATATGCAGATACACATCCTGTAAATCTATTGTAGACATATAATGCCCTTGCTAAACAAAAGGCAGGATAGTCCTACAGTAACCATCTTGAATGTTGGTATCCTTACACAACGATTCAATATTGATAGATCCGGAACTGGTCTGAAGGAATTGACCTTCTTTGGTACAATGAAGAGATAAAATAAAACCCCAGCCCCTGTTCCAGAACTGGAACTGGAATAATTACTCCAGCCAACTCTAGATCTGAAACACATTTCAGAAATGCTGAGCCTTTGCTGTGTTAACTGGGACACGGGAAAGAAAAAAATCTCTTAGCAGGAGGCCTTAACTGAAGCCAATTCTGTACCTTTCTGAAACAATGTTCTGAAACCAGAGATTGAGAACGGAATTGATCCAAATATCTTTGAAGAAAAAATAATCTGCCCAATACCAGCTGAGCTGGAATAAGGTCCGCACCTTCATGGGTACTTAGGAGCTGGCTATAGGTTTTCTATAAGGCTTGGATATACTCCAAACTGGAAATAGTTTCCAAACTAATACCTTTCCTAAGGATGAAGGATCAGGCTTTTGTTCCTTATTATGAGGAAAGGAACGAAAATGATTATTAGACCTAAATTTACCTTAGATTTTTTATCCTTTGGTAAAAAGGTTCCTTTCCTTCCAGAAACAGTTGAGATAATAATTTATTACCCTGGAAAGAAAGGGAAAGCGAAGGTGACTTAGAAGACATATCAGCATTCCAAGTTTAATCCATAAAGCTTTTCTAGCTAAAATAGCTAGAGACATATACCTGACATCAACTCTGATATCAAAAGATGGTATCACCAATAAAATTATTAGCATGTTATAGAATAATAATAATGCTATAAAATTATGATCTGTTACTTGTTGCGCTAAAGCTTCTAACCAAAAAGTTGAGGCTGCAGCAACATCCGCTAAAAATATAGCAGGTCTAAGAAGATTACCTGAACATAAGTAAGCTTTTCTTAGAAAGGATTCAATCTTCCTATCTAAAGGATCCTTAAATGAAGTACTATCTGCCGTAGGAATAGTAGCACATTTAGCAGGAGTAGAGACAGCCCCATAACCTTAGGGATTTTGTCCCCAAAAAAAACTCTAATCTGTCAGATGGCACAGGATATAATTGCTTAAACGTTTAGAAGGAGTAAAAGAATTACCCAAATTATTCCATTCCCTGGAAATTACTTCAGAAATAGCATCAGGGAGATTAAACACTTCTGGAATAACTACAGGAGATTTAAAAACCTTATTTAAACGTTTAGATTTAGTATCAAGAGGACCAGAATCCTCTATTTCTAATGCAATTAATACTTCTTTAAATAAAGAACGAATAAATTCCATCTTGAACAAATACAAAGATTTATCAGCATCAACCTCTGAGACAGGAACCTCTGAACCAGAAGAACCATTATCAGTATCAGAATGATGATGTTCATTTAAAAATTCATCTGAAAAAAGAGAAGTTTTAAAAGACTTATGTAAACTAGAAGGAGAAATAACAGACATAGCCTTCTTAATGGATTTAAAAAATAAAATCTCTTATGTTTATCAGGAACACTCTGAAAATTAGATGTTGACGGAACCGCAACAGGTAATGTAACAGTACTAAAGGAAATTTTACCTGCATTAATAAGTTTGTCATGACATGCAATACAAACAACAGCTGGAGAAACAGATACCAAAAATTATAGCAGATACACTTAGCTTGGTAGCTCCAGCACTAGACAGCGATTTTCCTGTAGTATCTTCTGACTCAGATGCAACGTGAAACATCTCGCAATATGTAAGAGAAAAAACAACATATAAAGCAAAATTGATCAAATTCCTTAAATGACAGTTTCAGGAATGGGAAAAAATGCCAAAGAACAAGCTTCTAGCAACCAGAAGCAATGGAAAAATAAGACAAATAATGTGGAGACAAAAGCGACGCCCTTATTTTTTAGCGCCAAATAAGACGCCCACATTATTTGGCGCCTAAATGCTTTTGGTGCCAAAAATGACGCCACATCCGGAACGCCGACATTTTTGGCGCAAAATAACGTCAAAAAATGACGCAACTTCCGGCGACACGTATGACGCCGGAAACGGAAAAGAATTTTTGCGCCAAAAAAGTCAGCGCCAAGAATGACGCAATAAAAAGAAGCATTTTCAGCCCCCGCGAGCCTAACAGCCCACAGGGAAAAAAGAGTCAAATTTTGAAGGTAAGAAAAAATGATTAATTCAAATGCATTATCCCAAATATGAAACTGACTGTCTGAAAAATAAGGAAAGTTGAACATTCTGAGTCAAGGCAAATAAATGTTTGAATACATATATTTAGAACTTTATAAACAAAGTGCCCAACCATAGCTTAGAGTGTCACAGAAAATAAGATTTACTTACCCCAGGACACTCATCTACATGTTTGTAGAAAGCCAAACCAGTACTGAAACAAGAATCAGCAGAGGTAATGGTATATATAAGAGTATATCGTCGATCTGAAAAGGGAGGTAAGAGATGAATCTCTACGACCGATAACAGAGAACCTATGAAATAGACCCCGTAGAAGGAGATCACTGCATTCAAATAGGCAATACTCTCCTCACATCCCTCTGACATTCACTGCACGCTGAGAGGAAAACCGGGCTCCAACTTGCTGCGGAGCGCATATCAACGTAGAATCTAGCACAAACTTACTTCACCACCTCCATCGGAGGCAAAGTTTGTAAAACTGAATTGTGGGTGTGGTGAGGGGTGTATTTATAGGCATTTTAAGGTTTGGGAAACTTTGCCCCTCCTGGTAGGAATGTATATCCCATACGTCACTAGCTCATGGACTCTTGCTAATTACATGAAAGAAATAATCAATAGCACATGGCAGCAAGAAGATCAAGACCCACTAATAAAAAAAACTGACTGACACTCAGACCCTTTCAGTACGCTAATGTTATCAAGCTACAGAACAAGGGCCTTCTAGTAAAACAAACACTCCTACACAACTGGTCAAAATGGCGACACAAATTCCAACCAACCAACCTACATCAATCATCCATTTACCAACTTACACAGATACAGCAGACAATAGCTGCTCTTCCATCAAAAATGACATTGCTGATCTGAAAACCTTTATTAAATCTGAGGTTTCCTCTCTAAGAAAAGATATTAAAGAACTGAGCTCAAAGATTGAATACCTAGAAGAGAAACAAGAAACCCTAAACTCTCTGGTCAGCGACAATACTCAACAACTAAGTTGCCAAGACTATCATTCAAGCTTTACAAACAAAAGTTGAGGATATCGATAATAGAAGTTGCCGCAGCAACTTAAGGATATGTGGAGTACCCAAGGAAATTAACCAAGTAACTTTATTTAACCTACCTATTACAACTTTTCCCACTCCGGAACTTTCTGAATCATCATTGATCCCTACGTCCAAAATTAAACCCCTCGAATCCCCCAAGAGACATAATTAGGAAATTCACTCAATATCAACAAAAGGAAGCTATATGGAAGCAAGCTTGAATCCAAAGGTCTTTAACGTTTCAAGGACACACTCTGCAAGTCTACCAAGACCTATGCCCAGCTACCATTGAAAAGAGAAGTTCTCTTAGATATATAACAACTCAACTTCAAGAGAATAAAATAAAATATAGATGGGGCTTCCCATTTAATCTCTTGGTTCACAAAGATAACAAAACTTGTGTATATAAAGATATGGAAGACCTCAACATTCTATCAAAAGGGCTTTTCTCACAGCAGCAATAAACAGAACCATCAAATCGCAACACTCCGTAAGAACATCCTCCTAAACAACAACGACCACAATGGACTGAAGTGTCCAGAAGACGATCTACAGACTCTCCAATCAAGTGATAGGACTATAATCAAAGTAGGAGAAAAATGCTCTCTTTTAATGGACTTCTGTTCCAAGATAACAGTTCGTATGTATATGTTTAAATGTCTAAGGTCCCGCAAGAATATATCAATAGAACACTTGAAATTCTAATAAATAGTTAATTGTTTATCGTTTTTCTTTCTCTCCTTATAGTTACCAATGTATATGATGTCGTTTGTGGTACACAGTCTAGACAGCAAAAACATGAGAAAAGAGCACCATAGAACAAATATTCATCCTATCACCTTAGTTCTTAGATTATTTAACCAATAGGAGTACTGTTAATATATATACTTATTCAATCGTGGTCTTGGCTGCCCAGGCGGGGAAGAGTAATAAAAGGGCATTATAACAATCTCTCGCTGGTGAAAGAGAAATATCATCTTCCCTGAGTGGGCAGTTGAACCAATAAGAGTGGAAGTTTAAACTAAACTCTTTCCTGATGTCACTCCCCTAGAACCTAGGATAGAATGGCTTATAAAAAATACTGCACATGTAGCGTACACAGTTCGTGACATATGTATTAACTGTATTTTCAAATAACTGCATATATACATAAAACACACTAAAGAGCCAATGGAAAGGAAATGCTACCTCACCTATGTCATCTCGTTGACAATGTTAATGTTATTATTTATCTTGTTTTGTTATGCTATTTATTTTATGAATGTTAATATGCTGCAAACTCTGACAAAAGTCGACTCACTTAACACCTTCCACCATCTTTCCACAAACATAATGCTAGCCATATCCCAGAAATAAATTTGACAACTCTCAAAACCTACCCTTATGGCTAACGCCTCACAAAAACAAACACCATCAAACTCAATATGGATCCCAAGCTTTGAGGGATTTTTATAGACACAAATCCGATTTGGTATTTATTCAAGAAACCCACTTCTTTAAAAGTAGAGAATCAATCACCTTCGCACTCAAATTTGGCGATTGTTACTACGCTTCTAATATAAAATCTAAGAAACATGGAGTGGGAATATTAATTTAAAAAAATGTTCCGTTCAAAGAAATCAAAATAATAAGAGATAGGGCAGGTAGATACCTCATTCTAATTAGACTATTATATGGACGACCCATTACCTTAGTCTCAATATACACACCTAACAAGCAGCCTTTATTAAAAAGTTACAAATCTCATCTTAGAACATCAGAAGGGGATCCTAATAATATGTGGAGACCTTAATATGCTGTTGAATCCTAATTTACACTGCTCAGCCAAAAACTCCTCAGTCCCCAGATCCCAATTAAATTGAACTCTCAATTGCCTGAAAAAATTGACAGCCCATGACTTATGGAGAGTTTCTCACCCAGAAAAACAAGACTATATGTTTTACTTACACCCACATAAACAATATTCAAGAATTGGCTACATTTTCACAGATGTCACAGGTCTATCATTATTCAATTCAACACAAATCACTCCAATAACATGGTCAGGCCATGCATCGGTCCTCGGCTCTTTGAGATGGCCTTCTAAACCCATGCATGACTACATATGGAGACTAGATGAGCAAATCCTGACAGAATGTAGCAGAAATATATTACTATCACTGCGGTGGTATGTCTAGATGACAAGGGCCCAAAAAAGGACCGGTGCTTCCCTTAACAATAAGTATAAGTACCAATACCCTATTATAAGACCAGGGCAAAAGAAGGGGTATTGTAGAACTCCACCTCTATATGAATTAATGAGATATAGTTAAAATATAACTTTTATTATAAGTGTAAAAATCCAGCAAACCCTGGTATTAACCCCACCACACTATAAAATAAACAGATCGAATATTTCACACAAATTAGGGATAACAGCTTACGTCAGCTTCAGGTGACAGAGGCAAATACAGCACTACCTGGTGAATATAGAGCTGTGACAATGACACAAATGCGTTTCGGCCTCTACGCGGCCTTTCTCAATGCGTGTCAAATTGTGTAAAATAGGACAAACCGAATGCTGAAACAGCGTGTCTTAAATACCCTACCTAGAGATGGGCTCTCCAATCCAGACACTTTGCGTCTTCGCCACTCCCCCTCCCTCATTCACTTGATAATTCTATTGGTTTGGAGAGGGGGGCATTTATTAAGGAGAGAATCCTATAGGTTCGTAATCTGAAGGTAAACAGAGACTAGCGATGTCAGTATTACCTGGAGTGTCTAGATCCCATCGTACTAAGGAATTATTATTGTTAACAGAAAGTGTACTATAAATTATGTGTCTTCCTAATGTGTCTCCACTGTATAATCCATATATCCACTATACCGTTCGATTACATAACACTCCCATACCCATATCTTAAATCCTGACAGATCCACTAATACCCCAACAAATCTCACAAACCATATCCGAATATTTCCTACACAACAACACACCAGAAATTTCCCCATCAAATGTATGGTAAGCACATAAATGTGTGGCAAGAGGGGAATTTATGGCTATTAAAACTTCCATTCTAAAACAAAGGCACACATATCTAACAACTTTACTCTCAAACATTGAGGAACTAGAAAAACAACAAACAATGCCCCTCAAACCATACCATACTAACCTCCCTAAAAATAGAAAAAGAAAAACTGGCAACTCAAATAAATAAAGAACACAAATGTCAAGCATTACGCCTCCAACAACTAAATTATGAGGGTCAAAACAAAGCCGGTCGATCATTAGCGTGATACCTTAAACAAAAGGCTCATAAAAATTATATACTACACATTAAAGATAACCACAATAAAATACATTGCTCAACCCAGGCCATATCAAATATATTCAGAGAATACTACCAGAATCTCTATAACTTAAATAGCAACACTGATCAAAAGCTTTCTTCAAAGAAAACAAAACTAAACAACATAAACTCATACCTTTCATCTATACACTTACCCCATCTCACTAACGACCAAAAATATAAACTAGAGGACCCGATAACACCAGAGAAAATACACATAGCTATTAAAGATCTTCCAACTGGGAAATCCCCGGGCCCTGATGGCTTTAGCAACAGATATTACAAATTATTTCAAGAAGAACTTCTTCCCCATATCACAAAATTCTTTCACTACATAGATGAATCTAAAACACTCTCAACCAGATTTTTAGAAGTACACATTATAGTACTACTCAAACCCAAAAAAGCTTTAGATCACCCATCACACTACCGACCTATCTCACTAATAAATACAGACGTGAAAATATTCGCAAGTAGTGGCAAATAGAATAAATCTTATACTCCCAGACCTTATCCACCAAGATCAAGTGGGATTTGTCCAAAAAGAAAGACTAAAGACATCACGGTAAGGGTCTTAAAACGCAGAAAAGGCCTTTGACTGTGTTGATTGGGACTTTTTACGTTCCACATTGACTTGGGATTTGGCAAAAAGATTCTAACTAGAATTTTCTCACTATACTCCCATCCAAGCGCAAAAACATAATTTATGTAAGAACTTACCTGATAAATTCATTTCTTTCATATTAGCAAGAGTCCATGAGCTAGTGACGTATGGGATATACATTCCTACCAGGAGGGGCAAAGTTTCCCAAACCTCAAAATGCCTATAAATACACCCCTCACCACACCCACAATTCAGTTTAACGAATAGCCAAGAAGTGGGGTGATAAAAAAGTGCGAAAGCATATAAAATAAGGAATTGGAATAATTGTGCTTTATACAAAATCATAACCACCACAAAAAAAGGGCGGGCCTCATGGACTCTTGCTAATATGAAAGAAATGAATTTATCAGGTAAGTTCTTACATAAATTATGTTTTCTTTCATGTAATTAGCAAGAGTCCATGAGCTAGTGACGTATGGGATAATGACTACCCAAGAAGTGGATCTTTCCACACAAGAGTCACTAGAGAGGGAGGGATAAAATAAAGACAGCCAATTCCTGCTGAAAATAATCCACACCCAAAATAAAGTTTAACGAAAAACATAAGCAGAAGATTCAAACTGAAACCGCTGCCTGAAGTACTTTTCTACCAAAAACTGCTTCAGAAGAAGAAAATACATCAAAATGGTAGAATTTAGTAAAAGTATGCAAAGAGGACCAAGTCGCTGCTTTGCAGATCTGGTCAACCGAAGCTTCATTCCTAAACGCCCAGGAAGTAGAAACTGACCTAGTAGAATGAGCTGTAATTCTCTGAGGCGGAGTTTTACCCGACTCAACATAGGCAAGATGAATTAAAGATTTCAACCAAGATGCCAAAGAAATGGCAGAAGCTTTCTGGCCTTTTCTAGAACCGGAAAAGATAACAAATAGACTAGAAGTCTTACGAAAAGATTTCGTAGCTTCAACATAATATTTCAAAGCTCTAACAACATCCAAAGAATGCAACGATTTCTCCTTAGAATTCTTAGGATTAGGACATAATGAAGGAACCACAATTTCTCTACTAATGTTGTTGGAATTCACAACTTTAGGTAAAAATTCAAAAGAAGTTCGCAACACCGCCTTATCCTGATGAAAAATCAGAAAAGGAGACTCACAAGAAAGAGCAGATAATTCAGAAACTCTTCTGGCAGAAGAGATGGCCAAAAGGAACAAAACTTTCCAAGAAAGTAATTTAATGTCCAATGAATGCATAGGTTCAAACGGAGGAGCTTGAAGAGCTCCCAAAACCAAATTCAAACTCCAAGGAGGAGAAATTGACTTAATGACAGGTTTTATACGAACCAAAGCTTGTACAAAACAATGAATATCAGGAAGAATAGCAATCTTTCTGTGAAAAAGAACAGAAAGAGCAGAGATTTGTCCTTTCAAAGAACTTGCGGACAAACCTTTATCTAAACCATCCTGAAGGAACTGTAAAATTCTCGGTATTCTAAAAGAATGCCAGGAAAAATGATGAGAAAGACACCAAGAAATATAAGTCTTCCAGACTCTATAATATATCTCTCGAGATACAGATTTACGAGCCTGTAACATAGTATTAATCACAGAGTCAGAGAAACCTCTTTGACCAAGAATCAAGCGTTCAATCTCCATACCTTTAAATTTAAGGATTTCAGATCCTGATGGAAAAAAGGACCTTGTGACAGAAGGTCTGGTCTTAACGGAAGAGTCCACGGTTGGCAAGAGGCCATCCGGACAAGATCCGCATACCAAAACCTGTGAGGCCATGCCAGAGCTACCAGCAGAACAAACGAGCATTCCTTCAGAATCTTGGAGATTACTCTTGGAAGAAGAACTAGAGGCGGAAAGATATAGGCAGGATGATACTTCCAAGAAAGTGATAATGCATCCACTGCCACCGCCTGAGGATCCCGGGATCTGGACAGATACCTGGGAAGTTTCTTGTTTAGATGGGACGCCATCAGATCTATTTCTGGAAGTTCCCACATTTGAACAATCTGAAGAAATACCTCTGGGTGAAGAGACCATTCGCCCGGATGCAACGTTTGGCGACTGAGATAATCCGCTTCCCAATTGTCTACACCTGGGATATGAACCGCAGAGATTAGACAGGAGCTGGATTCCGCCCAAACCAAAATTCGAGATACTTCTTTCATAGCCAGAGGACTGTGAGTCCCTCCTTGATGATTGATGTATGCCACAGTTGTGACATTGTCTGTCTGAAAACAAATGAACGATTCTCTCTTCAGAAGAGGCCAAAACTGAAGAGCTCTGAAAATTGCACGGAGTTCCAAAATATTGATCGGTAATCTCACCTCCTGAGATTCCCAAACTCCTTGTGCCGTCAGAGATCCCCACACAGCTCCCCAACCTGTGAGACTTGCATCTGTTGAAATTACAGTCCAGGTCGGAAGCACAAAAGAAGCCCCCTGAATTAAACGATGGTGATCTGTCCACCATGTTAGAGAGTGTCGAACAATCGGTTTTAAAGATATTAATTGAGATATCTTCGTGTAATCCTTGCACCATTGCTTCAGCATACAGAGCTGAAGAGGTCGCATGTGAAAACGAGCAAAGGGGATCGCGTCCGATGCAGCAGTCATAAGACCTAGAATTTCCATGCATAAGGCTACCGAAGGGAATGATTGTGACTGAAGGTTTCGACAAGCTGTAATCAACTTTAGACGTCTCTTGTCTGTTAAAGACAGAGTCATGGACACTGAATCCATCTGGAAACCCAGAAAGGTTACCCTTGTCTGAGGAATCAAAGAACTTTTTGGTAAATTGATCCTCCAACCATGATCTTGAAGAAACAACACAAGTCGATTCGTATGAGATTCTGCTAAATGTAAAGACTGAGCAAGTACCAAGATATCGTCCAAATAAGGAAATACCACAATACCCTGTTCTCTGATTACAGACAGCAGGGCACCGAGAACCTTTGTAAAAATTCTTGGAGCTGTAGCTAGGCCAAACGGCAGAGCCACAAACTGGTAATGCTTGTCCAGAAACGAGAATCTCAGAAACTGATAATGATCTGGATGAATCGGAATATGCAGATATGCATCCTGTAAATCTATTGTGGACATATAATTCCCTTGCTGAACAAAAGGTAAGATAGTCCTTACAGTTACCATCTTGAACGTTGGTATCCTTACATAACGATTCAATATTTTTAGATCCAGAACTGGTCTGAAAGAATTCTCCTTCTTTGGTACAATGAAGAGATTTGAATAAAACCCCATCCCCTGTTCCGGAACTGGAACTGGCATAATTACTCCAGTCAACTCTAGATCTGAAACACATTTCAGAAATGCTTGAGCTTTTACTGGATTTACTGGGACACGGGAAAGAAAAAATCTCTTTGCAGGAGGTCTCAACTTGAAACCAATTCTGTACCCTTCTGAAACAATGCTCTGAATCCAAAGATTGTGAACAGAATTGATCCAAATTTCCTTGAAAAAACGTAACCTGCCCCCTACCAGCTGAGCTGGAATGAGGGCCGCACCTTCATGTGGACTTAGAAGCAGGCTTTGCCTTTCTAGCTGGCTTGGATTTATTCCAAACTGGAGATGGTCTCCAAACTGAAACTGCTCCTGAGGATGAAGGATCAGGCTTTTGTTCTTTGTTGAAACGAAAGGAACGAAAACGATTATTAGCCCTGTTTTTACCTTTAGATTTTTTATCCTGTGGGAAAAAAGTTCCTTTCCCACCAGTAACAGTTGAAATAATGGAATCCAACTGAGAACCAAATAATTTGTTACCCTGGAAAGAAATGGAAAGTAAAGTTGATTTAGAAGCCATATCAGCATTCCAAGTTTTAAGCCATAAAGCTCTTCTAGCTAAAATAGCTAGAGACATAAACCTGACATCAACTCTGATAATATCAAAAATGGCATCACAGATAAAATTATTAGCATGTTGAAGAAGAATAATAATATCATGAGAATCACGATGTGTTACTTGTTGCGCTAAAGTTTCCAACCAAAAAGTTGAAGCTGCAGCAACATCAGCCAAAGATATAGCAGGTCTAAGAAGATTACCTGAACACAGATAAGCTTTTCTTAGAAAGGACTCAATTTTCCTATCTAGAGGATCCTTAAACGAAGTACCATCTGACGTAGGAATAGTAGTACGTTTAGCAAGGGTAGAAATAGCCCCATCAACTTTAGGGATCTTGTCCCAAAATTCTAGTCTGTCAGACGGCACAGGATATAATTGCTTAAAACGTTTAGAAGGAGTAAATGAATTACCCAAATTATCCCATTCTTTGGAAATTACTGCAGAAATAGCATCAGGGACAGGAAAAACTTCTGGAATAACTACAGGAGATTTAAAAACCTTATTTAAACGTTTAGATTTAGTATCAAGAGGACCAGAATCCTCTATTTCTAAAGCAATTAGGACTTCTTTAAGTAAAGAACGAATAAATTCCATTTTAAATAAATATGAAGATTTATCAGCATCAACCTCTGAGACAGAATCCTCTGAACCAGAGGAATCATCAGAATCAGAATGATGATGTTCAGTTAAAAATTCATCTGTAGGGAGAGAAGTTTTAAAAGATTTTTTACGTTTACTAGAAGGAGAAATAACAGACATAGCCTTCTTTATGGATTCAGAAACAAAATCTCTTATATTATCAGGAACATTCTGCACCTTAGATGTTGAAGGAACTGCAACAGGCAATGGTACTTTACTAAAGGAAATATTATCTGCTTTAACAAGTTTGTCATGACAATCAATACAAACAACAGCTGGAGAAATAGCTACCAAAAGTTTACAGCAGATACACTTAGCTTTGGTAGATTCAGCACTTGACAGCGATTTTCCTGTAGTATCTTCTGACTCAGATGCAACGTGAGACATCTTGCAATATGTAAGAGAAAAAACAACATATATATATAAAGCAAAATTGATCAAATTCCTTAAATGACAGTTTCAGGAATGGGAAAAAATGCCAAAGAACAAGCTTCTAGCAACCAGAAGCAATAAAAAATGAGACTTAAATAATGTGGAGACAAAAGTGACGCCCATATTTTTTCGCGCCAAATAAGACGCCCACATTATTTGGTGCCTAAATGCTTTTTGGCGCCAAAAATGACGCCACATCCGGAACGCCGACAAAAATAACGTCAAAAAATGACGCAACTTCCGGCGACACGTATGACGCCGGAAACGGAAATAGAATTTTTGCGCCAAAAAAGTCCGCGCCAAGAATGACGCAATAAAATGAAGCATTTTCAGCCCCCGCGAGCCTAACAGCCCACAGGGAAAAAGTCAAATTTTAAGGTAAGAAAAATGTTAAAATGCATTATCCCAAATATGAAACTGACTGTCTGAAAATAAGGAAAGTTGAACATTCTGAGTCAAGGCAAATAAATGTTTGAATACATATATTTAGAACTTTATAAACAAAGTGCCCAACCATAGCTAGGAGTGTCACAGAAAATAAGACTTACTTACCCCAGGACACTCATCTACATATAGTAGATAGCCAAACCAGTACTGAAACGAGAATCAGCAGAGGTAATGGTATATATAAGAGTATATCGTCGATCTGAAAAGGGAGGTAAGAGATGAATCTCTACGACCGATAACAGAGAACCTATGAAATAGACCCCTTAGAAGGAGATCACTGCATTCAAATAGGCAATACTCCTCACATCCCTCTGACATTCACTGCACACTGAGAGGAAAACCGGGCTCCAACTTGCTGCGGAGCGCATATCAACGTAGAATCTAGCACAAACTTACTTCACCACCTCCATCGGAGGCAAAGTTTGTAAAACTGAATTGTGGGTGTGGTGAGGGGTGTATTTATAGGCATTTTGAGGTTTGGGAAACTTTGCCCCTCCTGGTAGGAATGTATATCCCATACGTCACTAGCTCATGGACTCTTGCTAATTACATGAAAGAAATTATTGATAAATGGTACCCTGAACTCATTCACCATATCCAATGGTACATGACAGGGGTGCCCCCTCTCACCTTTGCTGTTTGCTTGCTTTATAGAGATCCTAGCAACAAAAATTAGAGAAAACCTGCTTATCAAAGGAAAATAAATTGTTTCCCAAACCTATAATGTCCCTGTTTGCAGACGATATCTTATTTTCCCTCACAGACCCAATGACATCAAAACAACCACTAATGCAAGAAATCCAAAAATTTAAATCACTTTCCAATTTCTCAATAAACACTACTAAATCAGAGGTTCTAAATATCAACTTAGATAAAACCACATTAGATAAAGTTAAAAAGATAACCCCATTTGCATGGAGCCCCCATTCCTTAGATTACCTAGGAATAAAACTGGTGACTACAATTCAAAAGACCTTCACAGCTATCTGTATTCCTATCAAAAATACCATAATAAAAGACTTCTCATCATGGCTATCCAAAAAACTATCATGGCTAGGTAAAATAAATGTACTTAAAATGAATGTATTCCATACACTATTATATATACTCCAAGCCCTACCAACCCCGCTACCAAAAACATACATTCCTAGTTTACAGAAAGCTTTTAGCGACTTTGTATGGCACAGGAGACAACCTAGAATAAACCAAAAAACTATGCAAACTCCAAGAAAGTCTATGGATACCCAATATTAGTTTGTATCAACAAGCCATATTCCTGCAGAGAACTGTCGAAAGGCACATACCATGAACATAAAAGGTGGGTACATCTAGAACACTCAAACTCAAATACCTCTCATTTGGGCAGAATTTGTTGGAAATTAAAAAACTCACCTATCACACAAACAATTTCCTGTTAGCAGAAACTTACTGAATATGGGAACTTAACCTACACAGATTGCCTAACATGTAATCTAAACCATCCTTCCTAACTTCATTAATAGAGAAAGGAAAATTATTACTAGGGTTTCAAGTATTAAGAAATGCCCCCAGCACTTTTTTCACGACATTCCAATACATTTCATGACAGACAACGAAAAATTATGGACACAATCAGATCTAATTGACAAAGGATATGACTGCTTTCGAAATTGGCTTACATTCAATCACATTAATCATTTTATTACCTTCCACAAGCAGTGGAAACATGACCAGACCATTGATTCATTTTGAAAGTCTCTGTGTCACACCACAACCACTTTCACTACTTTATAAAATACTGACTTATAACCCACCAGGATATATACCTCCCTTCCTAGAAAAATGGGAAGAAGAACTGGGCATTGTAATCTTACCACAAACCAGTATAACTCTCTATTAAAACACAACCAAAACTTAATTCTTACTGTCACAACAAAAATTAACTTTAAAATACTACATAGATGGTATTTCACCCCAACTAAATTACACTGCCTCTTTCGCAATAGGTCAAGCCACTGTTGGAGATGTGGACATGGGCATCGTGGTGGTGCAACACTATTCAAAACTTTTGGAGACCATATAATATAACACCAAACTAAATCACACAAGATCTAATAAATTAAACACATTAAGAAAATATGGGTAGCTAGTCTTAACAACTAAGTGATGATGAGTCGACTTTCACAACTGCATACTTTAATTAACCAATAATTATTATAAAGAAAAGCAGCATTTTTCATTACTTTTCTTTTTCTTTCTCTGTGTTATAAAAACATAAACTATGCTTACCTGATAATTTCCTTTTCTTCTGATGGAAAAAGTCCACAGCTGCATTCATTACTTTTGGGAATTAAGAACCTGGCCACCAGAAGGAGGTAAAGACAACCCAACCAAAGGTATCAAATCCTACTAGAAAATAACTTGTTCTTCTAGTTACTAGTAAAGATGGTTTTGAATACATAGATAACCTTTAAGTAATGAATGTATGCAGGTAAGGAAATGAGGTTTTATGGTAAGAAAAACTCAGAAACAGACCTGCAATTTATATAGACAAGTTTTACTTATGAAAAATAAAGACCAATAAATAATAAGAGCTGCAGAAGTAAAACAAGGCAGTCTAAGATAAAGGAACTGATATAAATACAAAAATAGGAGACAAACAATTTGAATTAAGAGAATAAAGTCCCGGCAAAGGTACAGGTATATGCAGGACAAACTGATGGAGTATAAGTCCAGGGTAGCAGAAAAAATAAAAAATTAAATAATGTCCACAAAGCTTACAGTTAGATCAATCAGGAAATTGAACTTTAAACAGGCAGAATATTCTAAATAAGCAGGATGGCAAGGGATTACCTTAGAGAGAGTGAGCAAGAAAACACTGAAGGTAGATTAATCCGCTGGAGTAGAAAATAGATCCGGTTGTTTGTAATAAAAAAGCAAACTGCAAACAAACTTTAAATGTACTCACTGAGAAAGTAGTTTCCGACAGGACTTTAGGCAGATAGAATTATGCATGCATGGAAATGGAATAAACTGTAAGAATGGTTTCTCCTGAAAAACTGCAGAGGAAAAAAGATACAGTTTCAACACAGGCAGTATGGTTCTCTGAGAAAAGACACACACAAAGCTAGGTAGCAGTAATGATATCCAAGCACTTCCTGTATGGAGAAGGTGCTATTTATTATTAGGAAAACTGCAGCCAGGAAAAGAAAGAAATTTAAAGGAACAGCAAAAATGTGACAAAATGCTTAAATACTCCTCCCACTCCCCTCATCCCCCAGTCATTCTGCCAAGGAACAAAGAACAGTGAAGAAATTTCAGGGTGACACCCCACATAAAATTACGGGTGGGGAGCTGTGGACTCATTCCATCAGAAGAAAAGGAAATTATCAGGTAAGCATAATTTATGTTTTTCTTCTTAAATGGAAAGAGTCCACAGCTGCATTCATTACTTTTGGGAAAACAATAGTCAAGCTATAGAGGACACTGAATGCCAAGACGAGAGGGTACAATAGGCGGCCCATATTGAGGGCACCCAGCCTGAACCTCTACCCAATAAAAAAATAAAAACAAACGCTTTGTCCGAAGCCAAGAAAACTTTAAGAGGAAAAGCCCCAATGACACTGACTCGCAGTTAGTCCAGAAGCCAAACTAGAGACTGCAAATGGACTCGACTGAGCCAACAGTCCTCCAGGAGACACCATCGCCCAACAAACAGTCCTCCACCGCTCATCTCCACAAATGAAGGAGACACCAGCCAAACCCCCAAGGGAACAAAGCAAAGGAGAACCAAGGAAACCGAAAGGTCCCCTAATATAAAAAAAGAACACCTCCACGAGTGAGTCCAGCTCACAGAGACCCAAAGGGGCCAAAACAGGGAAAGGAGGTCACGCCTATACCAAGCGAAACCCGGGAAAAGACCGGGCACAGAGACAGAACAGACGTCTCTCCAACATCCTGCAAGCACGGATTGCAAATGAAGAGGCAAAGTCCTCCCAGTGTCAAGAATACCAAGGCATTTGACCATCATAAAGTGTGTAATACACCCAGGTGAGAAACCCCAAGTTTGAGAACACCGAGTCCATAACAGGACGACACAGAGGATACTTGCGAGGAAGAAGAAGCAGTCAAGCAAAAAACTGACCGCAAAAGCAACCCCCAGACAGAGGGCACGCTCCAGGCAACCTAAGTCGCCGGACCTACTCGCAGGTCCCTAAAAAGGGGAACACAAAACCTCAATCGAGGCCCCCCTGAGGAGGGTATACCCTCAGGACCCGAAGGAAGAGTAAACTCTCTTCTGAAATCAATGGAGCCAGTTGAAAGGAAAATCTATACCATAGCAGACTAAGCTAACAGGATAGACTCAACTAAGCTCACACATCCAGAGGAAACTGTGACCGAACGCAGCTCCACAGACCGCTCGGCCATCCTGACCTGCAGACCCACAGCCAGCTGGACCAGCCTCAGGGATCCAAAACAGGGGAACAAAAGAATCCTGAAACAGGTACAGGAACGAGCGTAAGGATAGCACAGCCCTCCCCACAGAGTACAAGTACAACCCGACTCTGAAAACAGACAACAAGGCCATAGACCTAAGGATCTATCAAAATAAAGGCCCAACAAGTCTGCTTGGAGCCAGCAAGGCCCCCGGGGGAACCAATCCCATCTGTCTGCCTCCCATCCAGGAGAAGCCCCAAGTAAGGACCCTATCTCTATAGGAGGGAGAATATCCCCTTAAGAAAAGGGATGATGCCGGAAGGGCAACAAATGTCCTCAGGGGTCACCGGCAAATGGGAAGAGAAATTCCCAACCCAGATGTCCTAGAAAAGGACCCCCCTACAAGTAGCTTGCCAAGCAGAGGCACAGCCAACCCATTCGCCTGCAGAGCAGGGAATTCACGGGAACACTGGCAAGCTGACCAGGGGAATGCAACACTAAGGCGCACCTGAAATGGGACATCCAATGCCAGCAGCTGGGTATGAACCAACCACCCTTGAGGCTCAAGCCACATGGCTAACCACCAGATGGCATGGGTCACTCCGTGGCAAAGAGTAAAAAATACTATGAAATTCTGGCCAACCATGACCAGGTTAGGTAGATGGAGCAAGGACATAGCCCCAGTTCCCCCTACCGTGGAACACCCCGACCAGCACTGAGATCCAAGCTTCCAAAACCACCCAAGACCGGATCAGGAAAAAGGCCAAGCGAAGCTTCAGCAACCGGAGGTCTCAGGGAGAAAAACAGGTCCGGGCACCTAATAGTTCAGGCAAACCTTACCCTAGAACTAAAAGACACAGGCCTATCCACAGGACCAGCCAAACGGAGCCCTATGACACAAAACTGGGAAAGATCTCAAACAAATGACAATCAGAAGATTACTTCATCCCCACATGTCTAATGAGGTGCACCATTCGAATTATCAGACTGAAATTTCCCGTATCTGGTAACGATAGGTTTATTCAATAACTGAAAAACATGTCTGAGCAACACACGAAGGCGCGCAATACTGTAACGGCAGGCACAACACTCAGGGACAAATACCCCGGAGGGGAACTGTAGAGGCCCTCCCCAAGGCTGAAGGCCCGGGACGGTAGGGCACGAGCACATTCTTAAATAAACGTCTGGACTCTGCAGACGAAGCGAAAACATGCTGCAACCTCCGGGGGAAACATGCCACCCCGCATGGAGGAACTATAAACTGGGTTACCCGCATGTGCAGAAGTATGATTAGGTAGGGAACTCGCCTATCGGAGGACAGGACCCCAGAAGCGGATGGCTCAGCAGTCCCTTGATTCCCGAGCCCGAGGAACCAGGCGTTCTGAAATGGCATACAGAACAAAACTGGATGACAGGCGTCAACAAGACCACTCCGGATTTATCACCAGACACAGAATCTGAAATCAAAATAGTCTCAGTATCAGAATCCTCTGTAACTGAATCTGAAATTAACACAGTCTCAGAATCAGAATCCTCCATAACTGGATAGAGGATATTTAAATATGGACTAAAGTAGTGAAAACTAAAATGGCACCTGACACCTCCAATAGCTGGGGCACTCACCACCTCCTATGACCAGACCCCTGAAGACTAGAAAATTTCCTTCACCATGGGGTCGGGAATGCAGAAATGGGACAACGGAACATAGCCACGCCCGAACACAAGGTGAACCGTACAGTCCAAACAAGCGCGCCCAACCAAAAGGCTGCGTGACTACTAAAGGCCTCAATGTTCCAACCACGAGCCCAGTAACCATCGCACATAGGCAGGTTGAATCACATAAACATGATTATAACCCCCCCCCCTGTTCAATAACCCACCTCAGGAGATATAAACTCTCGATTCCAAGATACTAAAAGGGACTCACTGAGACCCTTATATATAAGTTAGACCCGAAAGGTGGTAGCCTCTCGGGAAACATTCACATTACCGTACATTGTAAATAACGTAAATTGAAATGATCTTACAGGAATCTATGCCATGGAACAGGAACACGGCCCTTCAAGTGTGACGGATAGTAGCATCGCCTCCGCCATGGACTTGAGAGAAGAAAGCAGGCAGCGGAGTGAAGTTCGACAATGCCGATTGCTTGAGGAGCTGTTAACATGAGTCTGGATGGTTTTGCAGAAAAAAACTTCCTGCATCTCCGGACTCTAACTTTCATCCAAGCCCTCACTGAGAGGCTGACAGGACTACTTAAAACTCCTGTCCCATGGCCAAGAGTACTACCCTCCACATGAGAAACAAAAACAAAAATTAAAAATTCTGACACTTTTCTGCCATCCTCCTGAGACAAAAGGCAAAGAATGACTGTGGGATGAGGGGAGTGGGAGGAGTATTTAAGCCGTTGGCTGGGTTGTCTTTGCCTCCTCCTGGTGGCCAGGTTCTTAATTCCCAAAAGTAATGAATGCAGCTGTGGACTCTCCATTTAAGAAGGAAATAGCATGAACATGGGTAAATGACCAGAAGTGTGAAATACAGAAGATTGTTTCTTCTATCTCTTTCTTTTCTTCTGAATTTATATGTTCAAAACCCACTAAATATTGTATGCTATACACAGGGAGCTGTGCCTCCCACATTGCAACTTGATATTATTTCAATAGTTTCAGTTTGAAAAGAAAAAAAACTTACTTAGAAGCTCGCAGTTTAGCACTGTTGATGAGGTTAGAATGGGACACCCAGTTAAATGGGCATAAAAATCAGGAAGAGCAGTAACTCCCCCATCCCTGCATATGAAAAGACCCTTTAGATAAACAAGAGCAGCAGGAGTCAGTAGATCTGGGTCTACAGAGTCTGAAAATCAGCACAATGTTATTAAAAAATAAGCAAAACTATAAATGGTTAAAAAAAAATCCCAGATGGGCTATACAAATGTATCATCTGCAAAACATTTATGCAAAGAAAAAACTAAATTTATGCTTACCTGATAAATTGATTTCTTCTATGGTAAGACGAGACCACAGATTCATCCTTTACTTGTGGGATATTATCCTTCCCTACAGGAAGTGGCAAAGAGCACCACAGCAGAGCTCTCTATATAGCTCCTCCCTTAGCACCACCCCCCCCCCCCCCCCCCGTCATTCGATCGAAGGTACAGGAAGAAAAAGGACAAACTACAAGGTGCAGAGGTGACTGAGATTAAATAAAAAAAATACAATCTGTCTTAAAATGACAGGGCGGGCCGTGGACTCGTCTTACCATAGAAGAAATCAATTTATCAGGTAAGTATAAATTTAGTTTTCTTCTACATAGGTAAGACGAGTCCACGGATTCATCCTTTAATTGTGGGATACAATACCAAAGCTACAGGACACGGATGAACAGGAGGGACAAGACAGATGGTTAAACAGAAGGCACCACTGCTTGAAGCAAAAGTATAAAATTTGGAACATTTGGAAAAGGTATGAAGCGAAGACCAAGTCGCAGCCTTACAAATCTGTTCAACAGAAGCATCATTTTTAATAGCCCATGTGGAAGCCACCGCTCTAGTAGAGTGAGCTGTGATTCTTTCAGGAGGCTGGTGTCCAGAAGACTCCTATGCCAACCGGATGATGCTTTTCAGCAAAAAGGCAAGAGAGGTAGCTGTAGCTTTTTGACCTCTACGTTTTCCAGAATAGACAACAAACAAAGAAGATGTTTGACGGAAATCTTTGGTCGCTTGCAAGTAAAACTTTATAACACGAACCACGTCCAAGTTATGTAACAGATGCTCCTTCTTAGAAGAAGGGTTAGGACACAGAGAAGGAACAACAATTTCCTGATTAATATTCTTATTAGAAACAACCTTAGGAAGGAATCCAGGTTTGGTATGCAAAACTACCTTATCAGAAAGGAAAACAAGATAAGGAGAGTCGCATTGCAATGCAGATAGTTCGGAAACTCTTTGAGCTGAAGAGATAGCAACTAAAAACAGAACTTTCCAAGATAGAAGCTTAATATCTATGGAATGCATAGGTTCAAATGGAACCCCTTGAAGAACCTTAAGAACTAAATTCAAACTCCATGGCGGAGCAACAGGTTTAAACACAGGCTTGATTCTAACTAAAGCCTGACAGAACGACTGAACGTCTTGAACATCTGCCAGACGTTTGTGCAGTAGAATTGATAAAGCAGATATCTGTCCCTTTAAGGAACTAGCTGATAACCCCTTTTCCAATCCTTCTTGGAGAAAGGACAAAATCCTAGGAATCCTGATCTTACTCCATGAGTAGCCTTGGGATTTGCACCAATAAAGATATTTACTCCATATTTTGTGATAAATTTTCCTGGTGACAGGCTTTCAAGCCTGAATCAAGGTATCTATGACCGACTCAGAGAACCCCCGCTTGGATAAGATCAAGCGTTCAATCTCCAAGCAGTCAGTCGCAGAGAAACAAGATTTGGATGCTGGAACGGACCCTGAATCAGAAGGTCCTGTCTCAGTGGCAGAGTCCATCGTGGAAGAGATGACATGTCCACCAGGTCTGCATACCAAGTCCTGCGTGGCCACGCAAGTGCTATCAAAATCACCAAAGCTCTCTCCTGTTTGATTCTGGCAAGCAAACGAGGAAGGAGAGGAAAAGGTGGAAACACATAAGCCAGGTTGAACGACCAGGGTACTGCTAGAGCATCTATCAGTACTGCCTGAGGATCCCTTGACCTGGACCCGTATCGAGGAAGTTTGGCATTCTGACGAGACGCCATCAGATCCAATTCTGGTGTGCCCCATTGCTGAATCAATTGTGCAAACACCTCCGGATGGAGTTCCCACTCCCCCGGATGAAAAGTCTGGTGACTTAGAAAATCCGCTTCCCAGTTCTCCACTCCTGGGATATAGATTGCTGATAGATGGCAAGAGTGAGTCTCTGCCCAATCGAATTATTTTGGTAACCTCTATCATCGCTAGAGAACTCTCAGCCTTTCTGAAATACAGTCTTTCCAGAAAAAATATGACTGAAAAATATGACTGAACATACCTCATTGCTGCATAGCATGAAACCGTTCCTCACACTGAAGTTTCCTGTACTCCTCAGCCTCTGTGGGAACAGCAATGGACCTTAGTTACAAATGCTAAGATCATCATCCTCCAGGAAGCAGTCTTTATCCACCTGCTGCCTGAGAGTAAATAGTACAAACCGGTAACATTTAAAATAAACTCTTGCTTGAAGAAATTAAAAACTAATATTTTATCACCTCTTTCACTTTACCCTTCCTAGTACTTAGAGTAGGCAAAGAGAATGACTGGGGGTGGAGCTAAGGGAGGGGCTATATAGACAGCTTGGCTGTGGTGCTCTTTGCCACTTCCTATAGGGAAGGATAATATCCCAAAAGTAAAGGATGAATCTGTGGACTCGTCTTACCTATATAGAAGAAATCTAGTGTACAGTGTCCCTTTAAGTACTGCATTGCAAAAGAGCTACATGGAATGTTTGTCTTTTAAATTGACAGTTTGTTAAAATTTATATTGATCTGCAATTTGGGGATATTTCTCTTGAATGCCTCTTGAGTATATTTATATTTTGTCTATATTATTAGGGACAAATAAAATTAGTTTCTGCACCGATTAGGAAATTACTGTGTAAAATGTTATAGAATCATTCAATGTCCATGAGGTAATAAATGCCCTTGTACAATGGGCCCCTAAGAGTTAGAAGCCCTTTTGTATAATCATATTCAAATTGTAGTCTAAAACCCTTCAAATGTCCATGTGTACTCTTCAAGTCTTTTGACCTCTTAAAATAAATATAAAAGACTAACATAATTTTAATTAATAAAATGACTTGCCATTGGTTGTCATCTTATCTGGAAAATAAGGGTTTATCGTGGCTGTTTGCAAGCATTGGATGTACCTTTTGTATTACAAGATAAAATTAAACGCAATCGCTTGAATGCAATTTCATTCATGGATAGTGTGACCCCAGAGCTCTGGTTAACTGTTTTGCGACACAAAAAAGTGGCACAAAACGCATCAAAAATATACTTAAATACAGTTACACTCATAATACTATCTAGTAAAAATTATTTTAACAAAATATTGCAGAAAAAAACAAAATTTATGCTTACCTGATAAATTTCTTTCTTTTGCGATGTACCGAGTCCACGGTTTCATACTTACTTGTGGGATATTATCCTTCCTAACAGGAAGTGGCAAAGAGAGCACCCACAGCAGAGCTGTCTATATAGCTCCCCTCTTAACTCCACCCCCCAGTCATTCGACCGAAGGCCAAGGAAGAAAGAGGAGAAACTATAAGGTGCAGAGGTGACTGGCAGAGGTGACTGACGTTTTCAATAAAAAATACTGTCTGTCTTGAATAGACAGGGCGGGCCGTGGACTCGGTACATCGCAAAAGAAAGAAAATTATCAGGTAAGCATAAATTTAGTTTTTCTTTTGCAAGATGTACCGAGTCCACGGTTTCATCCTTACTTGTGGGATACCAATACCAAAGCTTTAGGATACTGATGAAGGGAGGGACAAGAAAGGAACCTAAACAGAAGGCACCACTGCTTGCAAAACCTTTCTCCCAAAAATAGCCTCCGAAGAAGCAAAAGTATAAAATTTGGAACATTTGGAAAAGGTATGAAGCGAAGACCAAGTCGCAGCCTTACAAATTTGTTCAACAGAAGCATCATTTTCAAAAGCCCATGTGGAAGCCACCGCTCTAGTGGAGTGAGCTGTAATTCTTTCAGGAGGCTGCTGTCCAGCAGTCTCATAAGCCAAACGGATGATGCTTTTCAGCCAAAAGGAAAGAGAGGTAGCTGTAGCCTTTTGACCTCTATGCTTTCCAGAATAGACAACAAACAAAGAAGATGTTTGATGAAAATCTTTGGTTGCCCGCAAATAAAACTTCAAATCACGAACCACGTCCAAGTTGTGCAACAGACGTTCCTTCTTAGAAAAAGGATTAGGACACAGAGAAGGAACAACAATTTCCTGATTGATATTCCTGTTAGTAACAACCTTAGGGAGGAACCCAGGCTTGGTACGCAAAACCACCTTATCAGCATGGAAAACAAGATAAGGCGAGTCACATTGTAACGCAGATAGTTCAGAAACTCTTCGAGCTGAAGAGATAGCAACTAGAAACAGAACTTTCCAAGATAGAAGCTTAATATCTATGGAATGCATGGGTTCAAACAGAACCCCCTGAAGAACTTTAAGAACTAAATTTAGACTCCATGGCGGAGCAACAGGTTTAAACACAGGCTTGATTCTAACTAAAGCCTGACAGAAAGCCTGAACGTCTGGGACATCTGCCAGATGCTTGTGCAATAGAATAGACAAAGCAGATATCTGTCCTTTTAAGAAACTAGCCGACAATCCTTTCTCCAATCCCTCTTGGAGAAAGGACAAAATCCTAGGAATCCTGATCTTACTCCATGAGTAACCTTTGGATTCGCACCAAAAAAGATATTTACGCCATATCTTATGATAGATTTTCCTGGTGACAGGCTTTCGAGCCTGAATCAAGGTATCTATGACCGACTCAGAGAAACCCCGCTTTGATAAAATCAAGCGTTCAATCTCCAAGCAGTCAGTTGCAGAGAAATTAGATTTGGATGCTTGAACGGACCTTGAATCAAAAGGTCCTGCCTCAGTGGCAGAGACCATGGTGGCAGAGATGACATGTCCACCAGGTCTGCATACCAAGTCCTGTGTGGCCACACAGGTGCTATCAAAATCACCAAAGCTCTCTCCTGTTTGATTCTGGCAGACGCGGAAGGAGAGGGAATGGTGGAAACACATAAGCCAGGTTGAACGACCAGGGTACTGCTAGAGCATCTATCAGTACTGCCTGAGGATCCCTTGACCTGGACCCGTAACAAGAAAGTTTGGCGTTCTGACGAGACGCCATCAGATCCAATTCTGGTGTGCCCCATAACTGAACCAGTTTCAAACTGAGTGTCAACCATAAATTTAGCCCTTTATGCAAGCTTAGTAATGCCACTATAAGTCTAGGAGTACTGCTTACCCTTACCCTCATGAGGATACTGTCAGCCTTTCTGAAATATCAGTGTCTCTCCAGAAAAAATGACTGAACATACCTCATTGCTGTATAGCAATTTCTAGGCAGAAATCTTCATCCATCTCCTGCTTGAGAGTAAATAGTACACACCGGTACCATTTAAAAATAACAAACTCTTGCTTGAAGAAAAATAAAAACTAACAGTTTATCACCTCTTTCACTTTACCCTTCCTGCTTAGAGCCAGCAAAGAGAATGACTGGGGGGTGGAGTTAAGGGGGGAGCTATATAGACAGCTCTGCTGTGGGTGCTCTCTTTGCCACTTCCTGTTAGGAAGGATAATATCCCACAAGTAAGGATGAAACCGTGGACTCGGTACATCTTGCAAAAGAAACGTTATAAGGGTTCAAAGCTATGAGGTCTTAGAAAGTACATTGGAGCCCTTTGCAGTTAAGTAGATGAAAACATGTTAAAGCATATTTATGCAATATTCATTTTTAATAAAGTGTTATACTGTGCATTTACTGAAAATATTTCACATTCCAATGTTCTACCAAAATACCATCAGATAAATATATAGAAATATGTATTTATGAATAAATAAAACATTCTTCTATGTGAAGAATATTGGAATGTGAAATATACTTATTTTTTTATGTTCGGGTTGCACTTGAGAAAAAGCGATTGGTAGGGTTTTTTTCCACTTTTCTTGCTCCATTAACTTTTATGGGGGAATACGTTAACACGGTTGCGATGTTCGAAGTTTGGCTTTTTGTGAGCTATCCGATGCTCATAAAAGCTTACTTCTAGCAGAATTAGCACGCTATTGTAAGCGATAAATACCGCTCCACTTGTAATCTGGCCCTATAATGGGTAAAATTGTTGGTACTTTAGGCAGCACTATCTTGCCTTGATGGAACAACAAATACAGATTTTCTGTTCATAGTGCTCGTAGCTTTGAAAGCCTTTGTGAGGTAATAGCTAGCAAATAGGAAAAGGTGCTTCTAGCAATGCATTCAGTTTCACTATAAGATTGAAAGATCTATTCACAGAAGGGATATAAGCCAATGCTTGGAAAAACTGAAGGGCCAGCTTTCTTTGCACCCATTTAATTCCTGAAATAACTGAAGCAGCAGAGACTTGAGACATTCTTAAACTAAAGGATCTGAGACCCAGAAAATAACCATCAGGTTATATAGCTTAAAGGGACATAAACGTCTAATAAAAGTTTGGTTTATAAAAAGCATGGAAATTTAACACACTTCAATTTAATTTAGTTATCAAATTCTCTTAATACTATTTGTTGAAAAGCAAACCTAAGTAGATTAAGGAGAAGCAATGCACTACTGGGAGATAGATGGTGATTGGTGGCTACACTAATATGACTCTTGTCATTGGTTTACCAGGTGTGTACAGCTACATCCTAGTATTGCTGTTGCAGAGCTGATTTGTTTAACCTTGATATATATGCAAACAATAGTGAAATAATAAAATGCTCATTTGTTTTTATTTTATTTGCAATGTTATGTCTCTTTAATTTCTGACATTGAAACATTATGTTGGTTCATCTAAAAGTCATAGTAGACGATCTCCTTGGTTTATGAAGTCAAGTCTTGACAACTGTAGCTGGAATATCTAAACTGTTGCAAACTTGACCACTCAACCAGCAGTCAGGACACAAACAAGATTAACGATTCATCCTTGACTAACTACTCATGGAAATTCAGTACAGTAACAATTTATGGCTGTTTTATCACGCAACTGGTACTATTGTATATTGGAATTACTACAATATTATTTGCTTGCTATGTCTTGACTCTGCAGAGAAGCTTGTGCATCAGTGATATTGGAGGGAAAAGGCATCTCTGTTGAGGGGATGGAAATGTTTGAACAACAAACATACTGGATGATTGTTGTTGGATGCTATCAAATCCACATCTTCATATTCCAATGTACTTCCCATCGAGCAGAATACTTTCTTGTGAACCTGTCATTCCTGCAGAAAGTCATTCACTGCATATTTCTGGGTCCAACTACTTGTGCCTCCGAATATGCTAGTGTATGTGAGCCATATAGATAACATTGTGCTCGCTACTGTGAATTTACTTAGGAGTCAGCACTGATTGGCTAAAAGTGTGTCAAAAGAACCGAAACAAGGGGGCAGTTTGCAGGGGCTTAGATACAAGGTAATCACAGAAGTAAAAAGTATATTACTATAACCTTGATAGTTATGCAAAAACTAGGTAATAAAGCTATTATCTATCTTTTTTAAACAATAACGATTCTGAAGTAGACTATTCCCTTTAAGGGAATACAAGAGAGTTTGTGCTATATTTGAATATTAGTTTGTGATTGGTTAGCAAGGATTCTTTTGTGCTGGGGGACAGGGATATCAGTAAAAATAATAAACATAAAACAATATACTAATTGGCAAAATAAAGCTGCAGTATTCATTGCAAAAACATAAAATTGTGCTTACCTTATAAATTAATTTATTTCATGGTGGTAAAAGTCCATGATCCACTACTCTTAGAAAGTACTCTTCTCTATCACTAGGAGGAGCCAAAGATTCCCAAACATCCAGAGCTCTATAAAACCCCTTTCATCTCACACATACTTTAATCCAACGAATAATCAAGCATGAGGTAAGAAAAAGAAATGAGTCATAAAAGGAGCAGGGAAAAAAAGAAGTGCTAAAGAAAAAGAAAAAAGAAAGATACCAAAAAACTAAAGGGTGGGGTGTCGTGGACTCTCAGCACCATAAAATAAATTTATCATGAAAGAATAAATTATGTGTTTTGTTTCATACAGCTGGTGAGAGTCCATGATCCATTATTCTTGAGAACTAATACCCACACTGTGGAGTCTATGAGTAATAAGGTAGGAATCTAAAAAATATTTTGTTTTCTCTCTTTTAATGCACTTACAATAAATAAAACAGGCAAAAAAAATTAAACAGACAACTGCCTGAAAAACCTTTCTACCAAAGTCTGCTTCAGAAGAAGCAAAAACATAAAAACGTTAGAATTTAGTAAAAGTATGCAAAGAAGACCACATAGCTGCCTTGCTAATTTGATCAACTGAAGCCTCATTCTTGAAAGTTCAAGAAGTGGTAACTGACCTAGTAGAATGAGCAGTAATCTGCTGGGTGGAGGCTGACTTGCCTCCAAATAAGATTTGTAAATCAAAAATTTTAACCAAGAGGCCAAAGAAACAGCAGAGGCCTTCTGACCCTACCCAAGGCCAGCAAAAAACAAACAAACTGGAAGTTTATCTAAAATCCTTAGTAGCATCAGTGTAATATTTAAATGCCCTACCAAACATCCAAATAATGCAAATATATCTCAAAAGCATTCTTAGAATTAAGACACAAAGAAGGAACAACAATCCCTCTGCTAATCTTATCTGAAGACACAACCTTAGGCAAAAAATTAAATGATGTACGTAAAACAGCCTTATTAAAATCAGATAAGGAGGTTCACAAGAAAGACCAGGTAGCTCAGAAATTCTTCTAGCAGAAGAAATAGCCAAAATAAATAACACTTTCCAAGAAAGTAGTTTAATGTAAAATGTATGCATAGATTCAAAAGGAGGAGCCTGCAAAACCCTTAACAACTGTTAAATTCCATAAAGGAGAAATATGCTTGATAACAGGTTTAATAAGAACCAGAGGGGCCTATTTATGAAATGCCTGTCCGACATGATCCGATCAGCGATCAGCATTACACCTGCTGAAGCAAAAATGGGCCTGCTCCTATGCCTTTATTCCTGATTTTTCAAATACAGATACCAAGAGAATAAAGAAAAAATGATAATAGGAGTAAATTGGAAAGTTGCTTAAAATGGCATTCTCAATCTGAATCATTAAATAAAAAACTTGGGTTCAGTATCCCTTAAATATAATTCAGCTCTGAAAATTGAGCAAGTTCTAATTCACAGAACATTGAAAGCACGCTGTTGAGTTCAAGGCATCAAGGATAACCCTGCTTCATTTATTTTACTAATTGGTTATAATAGATCACAACTGCAAAACAGAGTACTTTATACTAACTTTACGACCAAGGCTTGCTTTGCTGTCTGTAGACTAAAGCTCAGATTGTCTCATCCAAATAAGGAAAATGGTGCATGGAATTTGGCTACTGAAAAATAATAGCAGTAAAAAAGGATGATAATTTGTTTTAAAATGTTAAGACTTGGCTGATATGCTATTTTATAACAATACAACAGAAAGATCTTGTAATTACAGATGTTTACTGTCCCTTTAAAGTAGGATGACTCATTAATGATAGTTTAGGACATATCATGCAATGTCTGTATACTGAAGGCAGACCTAGGTAGGGAATTTACCATTATCACTCACCCAGTTTTTCAAGAGATGCTTCTGCATATTCCTAGTTCTGAAAATCCACTTCCACTCTTGATCTTGAATTATTATTATATTTTCATAAACTTCTGACTGATTGGTTTAATACCATCCATTTGCCTACCATGAGAAGCATAGACACTGTTTTTACATACTGAATGAACAGATTATTTGTCAGAACTACCGATGAATTACTTAGATCAATTTCTCACAAATCAGTGCTAATCACAGTGACCTTTTATTTTTTCTGGATGACACTCGTTATGGAAACATTTTCTCTCCCTGTGTTCGCACATGACTTGTTTAAAAGGAATATAATAAATTTAACACCACGCTACAGCAAATCTGGTTTGCATGCCTGCCTATTAAATAGGAAGTAATGACGCAGAAACCTTCGGTGTTAAAGTGACCATGAAATTCTTTGTGGCAGATCATTGTCTGCAGCTGGAGGGTACAAGAAGGCTTTAAATGATTTAAATTTAAAAAATGTTATGTTATAATCATAAGTAATCATTCAACATGACTGTTAGCTCTCAGTATTTGGATCATTTGTATTGGGGTTTTTACATTCCAACAGTAAAAGTAAGCAGAAATAAAGAAGCCCTGGTTTGAAAGTAAATACTACTAGTTTATAAATAAAAATTAATGGAAGTCCCAATATTGATTTTGTATTGAAATATGAATATTGAGAAAGTATATTAAGCTTTCAGTGTAACAAGGATATTGCTACAATGTTAAAAACTATAAATATATATATTTTTTATTTTATTTTTTATTATATATTTTTTAATAACCTTTTCTTAGTAAAGCCTTTACAACATGGGTGAAACACCCTGACCAGTCTGATAGAGTCAGGAATGAAAAAAATAAGTTAGCTGATAAACTAATTTCTTTCATGATGACAAGAGTCTAACAAGCTATCACAATTTGGATTAAACTCCAGTCCTACAAGAGGAGGCAAAACATCCCACACATAGCTTTAATCCCTCTCACTTTCCCATGATTCCCTAGTCATATATATGGCCAAGAGAAATGAGAAAACAAGAAAAGCAGGAATAGAGAAGCAGAGTAAAAGAAGTGCAAACTGGTACTGCCACCAACTGTTATAGAAAAACAAGAATAGGTCTTGAAGACCTTCACCAACATAAAATAACTGAATTGATCAGGTTAGCATAAATTTAGTTTTCTTTCATAAGACGGTGAAAATCCACAAACCACAACATGTGGGATCTTATACCCAAGCTGTGAAGTCCATACCACCACCATAAAATAAGGTGGGAAAAACGATTAAAGCAGGTAGAGGTACTAAATACTTTCCTACAGAAAGCAGCTTAAGAAGAGGCAAATGTGTCAAAATAGGAGAATGTGTTAAGGGTATTTAAAGATGACCAAGTAGCTGCCTTGCAAATCTGTTCAAAGGAAGCTTCATTTCTAAAAGCCCAAGAGGTGGCAACTGGTAGAATGAGCAGTAATTTGTTCAGGGGAACTAGGTGTACTGTAAATCAAAGCTTTAAGCCAAGCTGACAATGTGATTGCAGTAGCTCTCTATCCCTTGTGGGGCCCTAAGAAATGGATAAAGAAGGAAGAACAATTTCTGGGTTCTTAATGGTTTGAAGAAAAATGTTAAGACTCATACAAGTTAATATATCTTTAGTGTTTTTTTTTGGTGCTTTATTAGATAGATAGATAGATAGATAGATAGATAGATAGATAGATAGATAGATAGATAGATAGATAGGATAAGTTTGAAATGTACAGGCAGACTGATATCTTGAGTCATGTGAAACTTTTAGGTGAAATTCTAGCACTTAATGTAAAACCACTTTAGTAAAACTCTGTGGGAGGGAAAAGCACAGGATAGGCCTTTACATAATAAGACCTTAAATAATAGCTAAAACAGATGTAGCAACCCTACTGTATCTATGTAGGAAGTACAATTTCACAGAAATTCAATGCTTCAGCGTTATTACTAATTCATTACAGATAAACTTTAATTCTATAAAATAATATAATATACTATACATTTGGAAATCAAGGCCTGTAGTGGATCATAGTGAAAGATTTGAAAGCTAAAGGTTTGTTTTTAATTTGCCTGCACTACATTTAGACCGGTGACAAAAAATGATAAGGTGATCAATTACTTTAATAGCTTTGAAGTCAAGATAAGTTCCCCCCTCAGGATAGGACCAGTTAGCCTACTGTGTTTTAATATTAGGTATACCCAGGTCTCCTACACTCTATAAACATCCTAGATTATGTGCGTTTATTGAATTAGCTGTTAAATTTCTTATCTGCTCTGTAAACAATGTATTCCTGTTTAGTTTGTTTATGCATTACTTCTCTTGTCTTCATATTTCCCTCCTGTTCCTCCTTTTCCTCTTGCTTTATTGAAATCTACAAGGAAGATGGGTAAACATTAGCTAGGGCACCTACTACCGGTACCCTGCTTGGCTTTATTAGTGCTTAAAAAGACAGACTTTCTCCCTTTGGTGGAGTTTGGATATGATTATGAAGCAAAGACATGAAGGAAAAGAATGTTGTAGGAGAGTTTCCAAATCAACCTTTAGGTTTTTTTGTTGCTTATATTTATACATCAATATAGCATTAACCTGATTATTTTTGCATTTTCATTGCTTCAAAAAAAAAAAAAAACACAGATTTAGCACAACTACTTCAAAACATAAAAGGAATACCCCATTGAGGAATTTTTCGTTTAACCACAGGATATATTTGAAGAGCTGCTGGAGAGAATAGCTGTACTAAAGCTTGCTGGAAATATTAATAAGCATTATTGCGGATAAATCTGAAACTTGCATCATGAGGTATGTAACAAAATTAAAACATTTCAGTAAAAAAAAAATGCAACAAAATTGAAAAAGAAATGTATTGTTACTTCTGTAAATAAGCAGATGCATAATAACTTCATCTGACAGATTCAAATCTTTAATAAGCTAAAAAGAAGCCTGCAAAGTACTCTTAAAACATTTGTTAAGGTTGGGGGGGGTGCGGAGCTAACTACCATACTAAGCAGACGCAACTTCATAGAGCTCCTGTTTTCTTTACTAATATAAAGTTATTATATTCTGCCTTAAAGGCTTCCAAAACTTTTCAATTTTAAGCAAATTTAGATCACCAATTTCGTATCACCAAAGTTTAGAGCTCATAACTTGCCTATTTATACAGCTTAACGATCTTTCAGAATATATTAAAAGTATAATTTTCTATTTCAGGTATGACGTAACTAAAGGCAACCCTCTATTGTGGGCCGTTTAATAACAAACTAAATTGCCAATCCGATTGCGTTTCCACGCATATCATTAAGTGACCAGGCGCATGTGCATTGCGATCCGTTTACTCACGCCTGCGCACAGCTCCGTTCTTGTCATCAGTTCTCTAATTGCAATTCAGAGGGTCTGCTGGTTTAAGGCTGAGTGACGTATTGGATGATGTGTGCATAAGATCGCGCATCCGCATAATGGCCGAAGTCCGACATTTTGATAACCCAGGTTATCTTTGATGATTGAAGGATGCAAAAGAATAGCCTAGCGGTGGGTTTGGAAATCAATAAACTTTCAAAGAAGGATATATTGAGAACGGTAATACTATGAAACGCAATGCACATTACAAAGATTATTATAATTTTATAATCTTGCGATTGAAGATAAGTTTTTTCCATCATTTAGTGTCCCTTTAAAAGGCGATTTTTCCCACCAAGGAATATATTTAAGCTTCCATAGCTGCCTAGCCTCTGTGGAGCAAGATTTGGGACTACACTGACTTCCCTAAGACTCGGAGGTGAGCCGAACTAGATCCGGGTGAGCTAAGGACTGCATCTACTTCAGGGCCCTGAAGCTAATTCCAACTAACGGCCCGCTCACCTAGCCCTACACTAATTGTAGCGCCACACTGCATCTAGCTCCGGAGGGTCGGGGATCCGGTCGGGGATCCGCTCCGGAGTCCAGCTGAACACACCGCAGCTATACTGAAAGCGGCACTTGGACGACATAAAGAAAATCCTACCCGGCACAGAGGTACACCAACCACAGTGAGTAAGGACCGGGTGAACTGAACACTACCCAGTGACCATATTATATTGGGTCAAACACCGTTAGGCACAATAGAGAGACATATACGTGGGGAGCGGGATACTTGCATGAAATATCTCACTATAGATTGCTCCCTCAGTTGTGGCGCGAAACCACCATTTTCAGCAGCCATATCAATACCTACGCAGCACTGTGCAGCACTCATCTATATTTAATAAACCCTCTATGTAACCATCAGCAAGAGCTCCCTAACAAGGACATTGTGACTCGAAAGTGCAGAATAAGGGAACTATAATTATAAACTTGGCTACCTCCTTATTTATTTATTTCCCACAACCTGCTTTGTGTGCTACTACAGTTCTGCTCCCACGTGGAGCACGCATTAATCAGGGACACTTGTTAAGTCTATGGGCAGTAACAAAATATTGAACTGAGTATCTCTTTAAGATAATCTGCATTGCAAAGGGAAAGCGCAGAGGGCAGACAATAAATAAAATTCTTCTTTCCACCTGTTTGTGAGAACACAACCACCACTGTATGATCCCTTTTTCTTTTTCTTTTTTTAAGCTCTCACTATTACTGCAGCACATTTCCAGTGCAATCTTAGAGAGTAGTTCAGTAGCTACAAGCAGGCTTCTCACCAGCTTGCAAAATATATTGACCTGCCTATATTACACTACAACTAAACTGCCACACTTGCACTAAGCTCTACTGACTCTATTACTATCATCTATAGATTATTCAGAGCTCTCTTGGCTGTTTACATTCTATACCATTTATGGAAGTGACCATTTTATGAAGTAACTCTGTACACTAATATGGTTTATTACCCTGATTTGCAACACCTGAGGATTGGCTGTTATTAGTGAGCTCCCAGATACAATCTCATTCTGCAAAAGGGCTGCTACCTATACTTAGCCTTATACCTCTACACTGTTCTCACACCTGGTGGACTCTGCGACTGATGTGCTAAAAAAGTCGCCAGATGGGAGAGGGGGGACCATAGGCTTCTGATCCTAATAATCTTTGCATTGACTCACATCTAACTCTGATCCCATATACAGCTACTCCAGGAGGTGTCACGGCTTACCCCACCAGTAACACATGGCGCAATCTACAAAACGAAAATCAAAACCAGCCACAGGACTCAAGAGAACAGTGGCAGACCACTTCCATCCTGTCTCTCCATCTATAAATGAAGACTCACAAGATAGCTCAACTATGTCTATACCTATGCCTGATACTGTGACAACTACGCTAAGAGCATTGCAAGACACAGCCCCAGCAGCTGTGACCCCCACCTTTATTCTGACTTCACTACAATCTCTGTTGGAAGCACACCATTCATCTTTCCAGACCCAAATCGCTGCCTCGCTATCTGACCTAAGGAGAGATGTCAACGCCACCTTGGAGCGCCTGGATTCTGTGGAAAGGAAACAGGAAGATATGGTGGTAGACCAGGCTAATGTTCTATCATATGCCCAAAGCTTAGCGGAGCAACTCAAAGATTTAGAAAATAAAATGGAAGACATTGAGGACAGATCCCGCCTTAATAACTTGCGGCTATGGGAGATACCTGAGAGCGTAGCACCAGGTGATAGGACCACCTTTCTATCTGAGTTCTTCAATTGCTTGGCGCCTCCATCTACCCAAGTGAAGGGCTCATTGACCGTGCTCATCGGGCCCTACGCCCGAGGACTGTTGCTTCCGACAAACCGAGGGATGTTATAGTGAGATTACATTTCTTCACATATAAGGAACGTCTAGTCAGAGCGTCTCTTGCCAGACCTACCCTCCAAGAACAGTTTAAGGACATTAACATCTTCGCAGAACTATCATTCCATACTTTACAGCAACGTAAGTTTTTTGGAGAATTCACCAAGTTTCTTAGAGCTCAAGGCTTTAAATACAGATGGGGCCACCCGGCCAGACTCTTTGTCCTTCGCAATAACCAGCAACATGTGGTCACTACACTGGAACAAAGCCAACACTTGATGAAGCTATGGTCTGCAGCGCCAACCTCTCATGATGCATCAACAAGTTCTCTGAACCCAGGGGTTCCCCAGTGGGATCCGCTCGGGCAAAGGAATTCTGAGAACTCTATTACTTGTAACCAAACTCAAGAAGAAGATGATGTTAACTTGAACTGGTATAATGGGTAATCTGTGTGTAATGTTTTGAGTTTAACATGTTGCTTTACTAAAGCTGTTTGATATCTCTTCTTTTTTCTCTTTGTATTGCTAATATATTGCTCCTTATTATGATGATATAGGTGAGTTAGTGTGAATGACTGGACCCTATTCCCCCTCACCCCTTCCTTCCCCTCCCCCCCCCCCCTTTTTTTTCTCTCTTCCCCTCTCTCCCCCTCATTCCCTACCCCTCTCTCCCCGTGGAAGCCTGGTAACCTAAGACTGCGTCACTCACTCTTCTCTGTATTAATGCTACCCTCACATAATTATCTTGATGTTTTATAGCTTAAGGTATAAGCATGTTACACTATGATCATACTCAACTATGCAAATGCAACCCTACCATCCTAACTGCTTAAGATAATCACTTCCATTTGTCTATATGATAGGTTGCTTGCTCTTGAGATATTAATACTCCCATCTAGGGTATAATGTTACTGTGGAGAATGTGCCTACCCCAGAAATGACCTACATAATGTGTTGATAACCATCAGAGCTCGGGTTAAGTCGCATTTGTAACATCCAGAGAAACATACTGCTCCAAAGCTCTTAGAAGGGTCGCCCAGGTTTGCACATATATGTGCTATAATTCCTATAGCTCTCCTTCCCCTTCCCATTTTTCTCCCCCCCCCCTTCCTTTTTTTTTCTTCCCTCACCCCCCCCCCCCCCCCCAGGGTCCAAGGATCATTCCTATCCCCCCCCCCTCCCCTCCTCTAAATTTTCTCTTTTTGTCTTCTTTCTCTCTTTTCAGTTCTGTGTTTCCTTTTTCTCAGCCGTCTGGCCTATCCTCTTTCTGTTTATGCGTTGAAAGAACATTGTATACTGCTTACAGGTATTAATCCCCCCCCCCATAACGTACTCTGCCTTTTGTTTCAGAGGATACATACGCGGTTTATCTTTTTTAAATACCGCACTTTCTGTTACATTTATATTCTATACCATCTCTGTGGTGAGTTGCGACGAGGGCGTACAGTCCTTTCGCTGGTGGACTTTGCTTCTTTTCTTTTTTTTTACTCCTCTCCTCCTTCCTTGTTTTTCCCTTCTCCCCTATCCCACATCCCCCATTCCCTTGTCACCCTTCCATTCTGTCACTGAGATAACCTGCACTGAAACAATATGTCGTCTGGGGTTGTCATGTTCCTTGTTCAGAGGAGAATTGCCTGGTATTTTGGGGCTGGACTGACCTTACTTGGCGGGATCAGACCGATATACTTCAGGAAAGTTTTCTTCTGTGAAAAGCACACTGGTCTAAAAGAGGCTGCTTCCGGGTGGTAAATCGCCATAGAACAAGCCACTGAGCTGTTGTTCGTTCCTGGTAGAGCGCTTCTCTCTTTGTATGCAAATTATTATGACCCTGGGGAAGTCTCCCTATGGGTGATGGGGGAAACCAGACGTGGACTCCTTGCTCAGTGTGCTTATAGGAATGTGGCTGCACCTCACTGACGAGGCCCATAGGAGGCCGAAACGATCGTCTGGGGTTGTCATGTTCCTTGTTCAGAGGAGAATTGCCTGGTATTTCGGGGCTGGACTGACCTTACTTGGCGGGATCAGACTGATATACTTCAGGAAAGTTTTCTTCTGTGAAAAGCACACTGGTCTAAAAGAGGCTGCTTCCGGGTGGTAAATTGCCATAGAACAAGCCACTGAGCTGTTGTTCGTTCCTGGTAGAGCGCTTCTCTCTTTGTATGCAAATTAGTATAACTCTGTAACCCAAAATGTTTGAAGCCTTAACTCCCCAACTAAGCGTAGTGTGTTTCTCCGCTCCTTGGCCAGATCTAAAGCACATTTAGTCTTTGTACAGGAAACACATTGGGTGAAGAGCTCAAAGATCTCTATTCAATCCAAATTGTTTCCGGTGGTAGAAGCGGCCAGTTACTCACAAAAGTCAAGAGGGACAGCAATCCTTATACATAAGGATATCTCTTATGAAAATATTCTCACCAAGGCTGACCCCCAAGGTAGATATCTAATTATTATTTGTAGACTAGATGGTGCTCTCTACACCTTAGCTTCATATTATGGCCCCAATAAGCTTCATATCCGTGCTCTCCGTAAGTTTCTTCAAAAATTAGAAACTCTTAGGCAGGGCCTCCTGCTTCTTGCCGGAGATTTCAATGTGGTCTGGGACCCAATTGTGGATAGGAAGTTGAATACGGCCCGTAAACCATGTAAATCTGTTATTGAACTATCACATAAATTCCGAAATTTGATGTTCCAGTTCAACCTCTTCGACATCTGGCGGGCCTTACATCCATCTGCCCGGGACTACACCTACTTCTCTTCAGTCCACCACTAATATTCGCGTATTGATCATTTTTTCTGCGACCCTGGTCTATTAGATAAGGTGTCAAGGGCGTGGATTCCCCAATGCCCTTGGTCGGACCACGACCCAGTTCATATCACCTTACAGTCCTCAGTGGTACTACACCACTCCCCGACCTGGCGTCTGTCCCCTGGCTTATTCTCTTTACCGGAAATGGTGGCCTCCGTTACTAAAGACCTTACGGATTTTCTGCTGCTGAATGATAATAATGCAGTACATGACTTCACCCTATGGGCTTCTCTGAAATCAGAGGCACATTTATAAAAATTGCATCAGCCCTAAAGAAGCGTAGAGGGGAAACTTTGGCACAGCTGATGTCGACTCTACGCAAAGTAACGGACGATCATAAAAGGAACCCCGCTCCTCAGATACTCAAAAAAATAGCCGATATTAAAGCCCAGATAGTCCGACTGGAGCATGCACGGACAGCAGAGAGGCTTCTCAGGCTTAAGGAAATCTACTATCATAAAGGCAATAAGGCCGAAAGGCTTCTTGCCAACAAATTACAACAGAGGACGGCGGCGGCACGTATAGCGGCTCTGACAGTACAGGGCCGTAATGTCACTAAACCAAAAGATATAGGTGATGCCTCCACGAAATACTATGCTTCCCTTTATAACTTGCAGGAGGACGATACACTTCCTCCTCTGAACCCCGATTCTATTAATGATTTCCTGGCCCCTTTGAACCTTCCACAGATTTCCCAGGAACAGTCAGATAGTCTCCGGAATCCTATTTCAGCTCTGGAAGTTAAAACAGCCATCAAATCTCTTAAAGCCTTTAAATCACCTGGGCCAGATGGCTTTACTGACCTATTTTATAAAAAATTTCAAATACAGTTCATCCCCATCTTAACGCGGTTCTGCAGAATGGCAAGCGACAGAGGCACTCTCCCGGCTGAATTCTTACAGGCAGTTATAATCACTATTCCGAAACCAGGAAAAGATCCCACTAAGTGCGAGAGCTATAGACCCATTTCATTGCTGAATCTTGATGTTAAGCTCTATGCCAAGATAATAGCCACACGTCTTAATGCTCTCTTGCCCACCCTGGTAGATCTAGATCAAGTGGGCTTTGTTCTGAGACGACAAGCCCCAGATAATACGAGACGCCTACTGAACGTATTTTTTGAAGCTTAGAGGTTGCACCGGCCCTGTGTCACCCTGTCGTTGGACGCTGAAAAGGCCTTTGACAGGGTGAGATGGGAATATATGTTTGCTGTGCTGAGAGGGTTTGGATTCCCTTCATCCTTCATCACAACCATAGCAGCACTGTATTCGAACCCATCTGCAAAAGTCAAGGGTCTAGGTTTCTGTTCGGAACCCTTTGAGATAACCAATGGTACCAGGCAGGGGTGCCCTCTGTCACCCCTTATATTTACTCTTGCCATGGAACCTTTGGCTTCAGCTATCCGCTCCAATGCAAAGATAAGGGGTGTAGAGATCCACCAAGTCGAACAAAAAATTGCGCTCTTTGCAGATGACTTTACGGTGCCGATATCAGAACCCCTCATCTCCTTACCTCAGCTCTTCTCTCTCCTTGAGAAATTTGCTCTAATTAGCCACTATAAACTCAACGTCTCTAAAACGGAGGCGTATGCCATAAATATCCCAGAAGACACCCTTACTAGACTGAAGAGTCAATATAAATTCCAATGGCCCACCTCTCACATTAAGCATTTGGGAATCTACCTTTCACATGATATACCTACCATCATTGACTTGAATTTCTCTCCTCTTTTATCTACTGTCACAGCTTCGACTAACACATGGAATGTCCCTTCACTATCCTGGCTCGGTCATATAGCAGCCTTCAAGATGTGCCTTCTCACAAAGTTGACCTATATTTTCAGATCCCTCCCCATCCCGATCCCTAGAGCCACGATCTATAAATTCCAGCAACTCTGTAATCGATTCATTTGGCGTAACAAGGCACCGAGAGTGGCCGTCAATACATTACAACAACCCATATTAGCTGGTGGGGCGGCTGCCCCGAGCTTTTAAGATATCATGAGGCAGCTAGATTGTCACATGTGACCCAATGGGGCTCGCCCGCGCAGAGCAGATGGGCGCAAATTGAACAAGCAGCCCTCCCGGTAGAGATCACCTTGCGTGATCTCATACGGCTTCCCAAGCACTCTAGACCCCCTGGTCTTCTACTTAATCACATAGTTGCCTCCAATTTAAAGTTCTGGGACAAGATACATAATCTTGCTTCTGTTGCTCCCCATCCGTCCCCATCTCACACGATCAGAGGACTATTACTAGCCCTCCCTGGCACCCACCCCAACCTATGGACTAATCTAGGGGTAATTATGGTTGCAGATCTGTTCGAGGGAAATGCTCTGTTGACCTTTCAAGCATTTCTTAGGAAGTTCAACCCACCCACCATTTTACACTTTGAATTTTGGAGGCTTCGAAGCTATCTTAAATCGTGGGGCTTTGATAAAAGCCCATTGAGAGAAAGGACCAGATGGGAAGTTAGATGGGACATAACAACCCCCCCCGATTAAATTGCTAACAGCATCATACCTAGACCTTCTGAACCCTCCTCTTTTCTATAAATCCTCCCCGGTAAGACAATGGGAAATCTCGCTGACATTGACACATGAACCACAACAGTGGAAAATTGCAACACAATTAACAAAAAAAGCGGTTCATTGTGTAACTCTATATGAGTTATTCCTCAAAATATTGTTACAATGGCATAGGACACCTTTACGCCTGTTCAAGATCTCACCCATCAACTCTCGCAAATGTTGGAGAGGATGTGATGAGTTGGGAACCCCACTACACATCAGGTGGGCGTGCCCACGCATCCAAACCCTATGGCAACACGCTGGCCAATACTGTATTACGAAGGGCATCCCAATTCAACTGTCGCCAAGTATGGGCCTGTTTCATATGCTACCCGCATCTGTGCCGCTTCCTCAGAAGATGTTCTGTGTCTATCTCTTTTTAGCAATCAAGCTAGCTCTGGCCAGGCTATGGCTTCAACAGACTGTACCTTCTTGGATGCAAGTAGTTGAAATCTTGGGCTTTGTAAAAGCAATGGAATCCTATGTATCTCACATACATGGCTCAGAAGATCTGCAAATTATGACCTGGGAATATGGACCTGAGTAACTCCCCATGGGCAGCAATACCTGCTCCTCCCCTTGGAATAGGTCATACCTCTGGAACTAGTGCCTCTTACCCAATCCCTACCACCCCCCACCCCATTGAATGTTACCTTCTGCTGGCCAGTAGTCTCATAGGCCAAACAGATGATGCTTTTCAGCCAAAAGGAAAGAGAGGTAGCAGTCGCCTTCTGACTTCTGACCCCCTGATGATTGACGTAAGCTACAGTCGTGATGTTGTCCGACTGAAATTTGATGAATTTGGCCGCCGCTATTTGAGGCCATGCCTGAAGAGCGTTGAATATCGCCCTCAGTTCCAGACTGTTTATCGGGAGAAGAGTTTCTTCCCAAGACCATAAGCCCTGAGCTTTCAGGGAGTCCCAGACCACACCCCAGCCTAACAGACTGGCGTCTGTCGTTACGATGATCCACTCAGGCCTGGGGAAACATATTCCTTGAGACAGGTGATCCTGAGACAACCACCAGAGAAGAGAATATCTGGTCTCCTGGTCCAACTGAATTTGAGGAGACAAATCTGCATAATCCCCATTCCACTGTTTGAGCATGCATAGTTGCAGTGGTCTGAGGTGTATCCGAGCAAAAGGGACTATGTCCATTGCCGCAACCATTAGTCCGATTGTCTCCATGCACTGAGCCACAGATGGCCGAGGAATGGAATAAAGAACTCGGCAAGTAGTTAAGAATTTTAGCTTTCTGACCTCCGTCAGAAATATTTTCATTTCTACCGAGTCTATCAGGGTTCCTAGGAATGGAACTCTTGTGAGGAGGGAGAGAGAACTCTTTTTGATGTTCACCTTCCACCCGTGAGACCTCAGAAAGGCCAATACAATCTCTGTGTGAATATTGGTTCTTTGGAAAGTTGACGCCTGAATTAAGATGTCGTCTAGGTAAGGTGCCACTGCTATGCCCCGCGGTCTTAGAACCGCCAGGAGGGACCCTAGCACCTTTGTGAAAATTCTGGGAGCAGAGGCCAACCTGAAAGGAAGAGCCCCAAACTGAAAATGCTTGTCCAGAAAGGCGAACCTGAGAAACTGGTGATGATCTTTGTGGATAGGAATGTGCAGATACGCATCCTTTAGATCCACAGTAGTCATATATTGACCCTCTTGGATCATTGGTAAGATTGTCCGAATGGTCTCCATCTTGAATGATGGGACTCTGAGGAATTTGTTTAGAATTTTGAGATCCAGGATTGGTCTGAAAGTTTCTTCTTTTTTTGGGAACCACAAACAGGTTTGAGTAAAACCCCAGTCCTTGTTCTGCAATTGGAACTGGGTGGATCACTCCCATTGTATGTAGATCTTCTACACAGCGTAAAAACGCCTCTTTCTTTGTCTGATCTGTAGACAGACGAGAAATGTGGAACCTTCCCCTTGGAGGAGAGTTCAATTCTAGAAGGTAACCCTGGGCTACAATCTCTAATGCCCAAGGATCGTGTACATCTCTTGCCCAGGCCTGAGCGAAGAGAAAGAGTCTGCCCCCTACTAGATCCGGTCCCGGATCGGGGGCTACCCCTTCATGCTGTCTTGGTGGCAGCTGCAGGCTTTTTAGCCCGTTTACCCTTATTCCAGCCCTGGTAAGGTTTCCAGTTTGCCTTGGGCTGTGAAGCGTTACCCTCTTGCTTTGCAGCCGGAGAGGATGAAGCGGGGCCGTTCCTGAAATTGTGAAAGGAACGAAAATTAGCTTTGTTCTTTGTTTTAAAGGCTTTGTCCTGAGGGAGAGCATGGCCTTTTCCCCCGGTGATATCTGAAATAATCTCTTTCAATTCAGGCCCGAATAGGGTCTTCCCTTTGAAAGGAATGTTCAAAAGCTTGGATTTAGACGACACATCGGCCGACCAGGACTTTAGCCATAGCGCCCTGTGCGCCAAAATGGCGAAACCTGAATTTTTTTCGCCGCTAACTTAGCTATTTGGAAAGCAGCGTCAGTGATAAAAGTATTAGCTAGCTTTAGAGCCTTAATTCTATCCATAATTTCCTCATATGAGGTCTCCGTCTGGAGCGAGTCTTCCAGCGCCTCAAACCAGAAAGCAGCTGCAGTAGTTACAGGAATAATGCAGGCAATAGGTTGGAGAAGAAAACCTTGTTGAACAAAAATGTTCTTAAGTAAACCCTCTATTTATCCATAGGGTCTTTAAAAGCACAACTGTCTTCAATTGGTATGGTTGTGCGTTTAGCTAGTGTAGAAACAGCCCCCTCCACCTTAGGGACTGTCTGCAACGAGTCCCGCATGGGGTCAGATATGGGGAACATTTTCTTAAAAACAGGAGGGGGGACAAAAGGGACACCTGGCCTATCTCACTCCCTAGTAACGATATCCGTAATCCTCTTAGGGACCGGAAACGCATCAGTGTAAACAGGGACCTCTAGGTACTTGTCCATTTTACACAATTTCTCTGGGATCACCAAAGGGTCACAGTCATCCAGAGTAGCTAATACCTCCCTAAGTAAAACACGGAGGTGTTCTAGTTTAAATTTAAAAGCCAATGTATCCGAATCCGTCTGGGGAGGAACCCTTCCTGAATCAGAGACTTCTCCCTCAGACATCAAATCCCTCGCTCCCACTTCAGAGCGTTGTGAAGGTATATCGGATACGGCTACCAAAGCGTCAGAATGCTCATAATCTGTTCTTAAAACGGAGCTATCACGCTTTGCAGGTAACACTGGCAGTTTAGATAAGAAGGCTGTAAGAGAATTATCCATGACTGCCGCTAAGTCTTGTAATGTAAAAGGGTTAGACGCACTAGAGGTACTAGGCATCGCTTGCGCGGGCGTAACTGGTTGTGACACTTGGGGAGAGGCAGACGGGCTACCTTCGTTACCTTCAGTCTGAGAATCATCTTGGGCCACATTCTTAAGTGCAACAATATGATCTTTAAAGTGTATAGACATATCAGTACAAGTGGGACACATTCTGAGAGGGGGTTCCACCATGGCTTCTAAACACATTGAACAAGGATTTTCCTTAGTGTCAGACATGTTTAACAGACTAGTAGAGTACACAAACAGGCTTGGAATCACTTTAATCAAAGAAAAAACACAATTTGAAAAAAACGTTACTGTGCCTTTAAGAGATAAAAAGAGCACACAATTTTACAAAACGGTCAAAAATGCAGCAATCTTTCTGAAATTTTCACAGTATGTAACTAAAGCCTTAATAATATTGCACCCCAAGTTTCAAAACGATTAACCCCTTAATGCCCAAATCGGAGCAGCCTAAAGCCAATACCTGGTTAAATCACTACAGCACCTTGCCACAGCCTTGCTGTGGCCCTACCTTCCCTTGGGGATCAGATTTGGGGGAATATAGCTTCTTTTAGGCCCTCAAACATCAGCAGGACCCTCCATGTGAAACAGCATGAACTTCTCTACAATTCTAACTGTGCATCTGAAGCAATTAGGCCCCTCCCACTCTACTCCGGAGCTGTGAGGCCTAGTAAATCACTCCTAAGTGACTAAAAAACAACCATGTGGTAATAACCCCAGAAAGAACCCAAAAGGGCTTTCAAAGTGTCTTGCAAAACGATTTTTCCTTAGCCAAACAATCGATTACCCTGAATAAGTGTCAACCAGTATATTAGCCCTATTATGTAAGCATTCAATTCCTTACTAAGTCTGTGAACATAGCTTACCCTCCCCTCATGGGGACCTTGTCAGTCTTCTAGCATTATCTCAGCCTTGTCTAGAAATAAATGACTGAACATACCTTATTGCAGATCACCCTGCAAACTGTTCCCCCCAACTGAAGTTTTCTGGTACTCCTCAATCCTGTGTGAGAACAGCAGTGGATTTTAGTTACAACATGCTAAAATCATTTTCCTCTCAGCAGAAATCTTCATCACTTTTCTGCTAGAGAGTAAATAGTACAAACCGGTACCATTTAAAATAACACATTTTTGATTGAAGATAATAACACTACAATTCTAACACCACATTCACTTTACACTCCCGAGAGAGACCCTAGTGCTTAGAGCCAGCAAAGAGAATGACTGGGGGGTGGAGCTAGAGGGGGAGCTATATGGACAGCTTTGCTGTGTGCTCTCTTTGCTACTTCCTGTAGGGAATGAGAATATCCCACAAGTAAAGGATGAATCCGTGGACTGGATACACCTTGCAAGAGAAATAGTAATTTTCTGTTTGCTGATTTTCACTATTATAGGTTATTTAGCTAAGCTGAGTGCCTTTTTTTTCGTTTTCCTCGTATGTTCCAAAGTCTCCATGTGGCCCTAGAAAAGGTATGCTGGACACTGACTCTTACAACCAGAATGAGAGACAGCACCTTCACTTATTTTGGGCATTTTCCTACTGCCACACTAACTGTAAAGATGTATTCTAGCCACAAGTCTGGCCATCGCTTTAGCGCTTATTGCAGGGGAAATTTTTACAGTTGCAGAGACATTTTATGTACTTGATCCATACAACGTTTAACTTGCCTGTGTCTGAACAGTGAGCCTTTCCCTATTATGGTGATTGCCTTCAGTCTGTTACCTACACACTCTTAACGTCCACTAGTTGTAGTATAGGAATGTGTATGTCCATTCATTATCATAAATCAAATGTGCAGGCTTTTAAGCATATCATCAGCCACAAGATACTGATTAGTTTTCCCAGATTGTGCCATATCTACAGCTTAACCTTGCCTATATATCATATTTCTGTAAAACTAGGATGTCATATTTACATGCCCTTTACTGTTATCTGTACTTGCTATGATGCATATAGGATTTAAGTTATATGACGCTATCACATTCTATGGTAAAGCTTTAGGCATACTACCAATATTATAATTATAACTGTTCCGTATTTATACGATCTTACAAACATAAATCTGATGTATCCCATCAAATTCTAGCTACAACCCTCCTCTATAAGCAACTCTCTTTATCCTACCTTATCCTGATATGTATACTTATACTACAGATCACTCTTAACGGTACTACTTGTTTTTTTCAGCATCACTATAGGCAGAGCTGTATCTTTATTAACTTTGGCTATCAACAAATGCTGTTTAACGTTAAAAGTTGAGCCAAGTGACTGCATGCGCAATACCCTAGTTCTAGATCAGTGATGTTATGGCAACCCATGAAGATAAAAGGAGGACTGGGACCCTGACTTCTTTCGTTAACATTACATCCCATATTGAAATAAAATAAACGATCTTACTGGAATCTACGCAGTGGAAAAGGAACACGGCCCTTCAAGTGTGACAGATAGTAGCATCGCTTCTGATATGGACATGAAAGAATAGAGGCAGGCAGCGAAACTCGTCAACGCTGATTGCCAAGGAGCTGTTAACATGAGTCGGGATGGTTTCGCAGAGACAACACTCCCTGCATCTCCGGACTCTTTCATCCATGCTCTCACTGAGATGCTGACAGGTTTACTTAAAACTCCAGTCCCATTACGAAGAGTACTACCCTCCATAAGAGACTATCTTCAACTTCTGACACTTCTCTGCCAACCTCCTGGGACGAAAGGCAAAGAATGACCGGGGGATGAGGGAAGTGGGGGAGGTATTTAAACCTTTGGCTGGGGTGTCTTTGCCTCCTCCTGGTGGCCAGGTTCTTAATTCCCAAAAGTAATGAATGTAGCTGTGGACTCTTCCCGTTTAAGAAGAAAAGTGAACTTTTTTTTTTTTTTTTGATCGCATTTGGTAGTGAAATGGTGGCATGAAATATAGATCAATACTTTGGGTTGTCTACTAAAAAAAAATATATACATGTCAAGGGATATTCAGGGATTCCTGACAGGTATCAGTGTTACAAGCTAATTTTGAAAAAAAAAAATGGTTTGGAAATAGCATAGTGCTACTTTACTTATTGCCCTATAACTTGCAAAAAAAGCAAAGAACATGTAAACATTGGGTATTTCTAAGGACAAAATTTAGAAACTATTTAGCATGTGTGTTTTTTGGTGGTTGTAGATGTGTAACAGATTTTGGGGTCAAAGTTAGAAGAAGTGTGTTTTTTTCCATTTTTTCATCATATTTTATAAAAATATTATAAAAAATAATAGTAAATTATAAGATATGATGAAAATAATGGTATCCTGTGAAAGTCCATTTAATGGTAAGAAAAAAGATAAAAGATAGTTAATCCCTTTTTTACCCATTTCCCAGTTTTGCAAAGCCAACATAGTCTGTTAATATACTTTAAATCTTTGCGATTACCTTGTATCTAAGCCCCTTCGGACAGCCCTCTGATGACATGGCTATTTATTTATTTATTTATTATCTAATGACTTGCATTTTAACCAATTAGTGTTGTGTCTGCCACAACTCCTAGCAGTCTTGTGTTGACGGTCCCTTAAAACATGGAATCTTAACAACTATACCCTGCAGACACAAACCACTCACAGAAAAGCCACCAGCAGGTGACAGGCAGCAAAGAGGACCAATCTGGGGCAGAATGCTTAGCATCAAGGGCAGAATGTGGCTTATGAGCCTCCAGTTAGTGATCTTTAGTTTATGACATTTACTAGGTCTGTTTTCTTCCTGCACCCTCACATTTTCACAATTCAGTGTCAGACCGATAATGTGAGATGAGACCAGAAGACAATTGAAAACTGTTTTCAGTACACCATTTTTTAAGGTTTGTAGAATCAATACCATTTACATGCAATATGTCTGCTACTAAATAAGTGTAGCCAAGTATGCAAGTTTAACTTTTCTGCAGACTGGGGACTAGTATTGAAATCATTTCTGTGCAATCAAGTCAGCTCTTCTCTATGCTATTTCTAACTACCTAGATATTATCACTCTATTTCTGATAGTAGGGCTCAACAAACCCAGGAGCCAGGGAGACACTGGCTCCTAGAATTTTACCCCTGGATCCGAACTTTTTGGGTTATTCTCCATATATCTTTATACATATGCCACAGTCTGTCTCCTAAATATTCTTACTGGATGCTTAACTTTAAACAGATTTTTTAACACCCTCTATCTATAGTATCTTGTTTTACTAGAATAGCTCAATCTTTTTGCTATGTTGGTACTGCAAATCTATAGCTCGCATTTCTTTTGTTATGTTTTACTCACCTTCCCTGCACCACATTTTTATTACAGGATTTCAAGCTTTGCATTGTAGCTGCAGTCTGTTAATATATATTATATCTGTGCTCTGTCACTCCAGCGAACCTTTCATGCATCGACAGTAGTTTTTTTATTAAAATGGTGTGGTTTGTCTCAGCTTCAAGTGGAGTTATTACAACAATTTGTTTGGTGTTTGAAATACTGTAATGTTATAAATGGGGCTTTTTGTTCTGTTTCATTTCTCAAAAGAAAAAAAAAAGGAAACTGTGTAATATACAGATCAAACTTAGATACGTTTTGTGCAGATGTGCAGGTCTCTGTTCCATCCCAGCTGAAAGCTGATTACAAAACAGTTCACAAGACTATCAACTGGCTTAAAGGGACAGTCTAGGCCAAAATAAACTTTCATGATTCAGATAGAGCATGTAATTTTAAACAATTTTCCAATTTACTTTTATCACCAATTTTGCTTTGTTCTCTTGGTATTTCTTAGTTGAAAGCTTAACCTAGGAGGTTCATATGCTAATGTCTTAGACCTTGAAGGCCACCTCTTTTCAGAATGCATTTTAACAGTTTTTCACCACTAGAGAGTGTTAGTTCATGTGTTTCATATAGATAGCAATATGCTCGTGAAGTTATCTGGGAGCAGGCACTGATTGGCTAAACTGCAAGTCTGTCAAAAGAACTGAAATAAAGGGGCAGTTTGCAGAGGCTTAGATACAAGATAATCACAGAGGTTAAAAGTATATTAATATAACTGTATTGGTTATACAAAACTGGGGAATGGGTAATAAAGGGATTATCTATCTTTTTAAACAATAAAAATTCTGGTGTCGACTGTCCCTTTAAATATGTTCCAATATAATAAAATATATTCAGGTTACGAGTGAAGCGCAATCTGTTTCCTAGGTTTTTATTGTAAAGAGTGTGTGTAGCTAGACAACTCTGCAGGTACTCAGTGCCCTCAGCAGTTACATTATACAAATCAATATCACGACTGCCACAAACCTCTGCTGCTAAATTGCTACTTAAGATGATTTAATTTTTTCCCCCAGTTGTTTGCATCTACTGAGCATGCTCAAACAACATCAGAAGAAGTGATTTAAACCTTTACATATCAGAAACCACTGCTTGGTTTTTTTTTAACCAAAAACAATAAAAAACTGAAAGCACACAGTAAACAAAATCTATCTGCATGCCACATTTTATAAGGAGTAGTTTAGAGTATTTTACTGTAGGTTTGATTAATCATTTTAAGGTGTCTATACATTGAAAACAAAGCTTTATAACAGACAAATTAATCTGCTCAACTATTGCTTACCATCATTCCACACTTCCCTTAAAGCGACAGTAAAGTGACAGTAAAGTTAAAATGAAACTGTCAGGATTCAGATAGAGCATGTAATAAAAAAATGTTCCAATTTACCGCTAATATTACATTTGCTTTATTCTCTTTGTGTCCTTTGTTGAAGAGTAAGTAGGTAGGCTGATAGGAGCTTAGGAGCATGCATGTGTCTTTGCTATTCTATAGCATCAGTGTTTGCAACTACGTGTAACATTTCTATAAACCCTAGGTAGGCCGATAGGAGCTTAAAGGGACAGTCTAGTCAAAATTAAACTTTCATGATTCAGATAGGGAATGCAATTTTAAACAACTTTAAAAAATTCACTTTTATCATCAAATTTGCTTTGTTCTCTTGGTATTCTTTGTTGAAAGCTAAACCTAGGTAGGCCTATGGTAATTTCTAAGCCCTTGAAGGCCACCCCATATTTTAATGCATTTAGCCGTTTTTCACAGCTAGAAAGTGTTAGTTCATGTGTGACATATAGATAACATTGTGACCACCCCCGTGGAGTTACAAATGAGAGGGCACTGATTAGCTAAATGCAAGTCTGTCAAAAGAACTGAAATAAGGGGGCAGTTTGCAGAGGCTTAGATACAAGGTAATCACAGAGGTAAAAAGTGTATTAATATAACTGTTGGTTATGCAAAGGGAATAGGTAATAAAGGGATTATCTATCTTTTTAAACAATAACAATTCTGGAGTAGACTGTCCCTTTAATAATGCGTATGCATCTTTAGCATTCTATGGAACCAGTGTTTGCAACTATGTATAACATTGCTATAAATATTATTGCAAACACTTCTGCCAGCTGACTAAAGACATGTGAACGCTCCTGAGCTAATTTAGGATTGCCTTTTAACAAATTATACCAAGAGAACTAAGCAAAATTGATAATAAAAGTAAATTGATAATTTTTTTAAAAATCATGCTTTATCAAATCCATGTAAGTTTAATTTTGACTTTACAGTCCCTTTAAAACACTTGCTTCAACACCTGTGTTCAGGGTGGGATGAACATAAAGCGACAGTGTAAAAGGTGCAGATAACAGTTCATTGTATTTAAAGCTTATTCTGGAACACCGAAAGTAAAGTGAGCTAGCTGCTGATTGGTGCCTGCACACATTTGTCTCATGTGACTGGCTTACTAGATGTGTTCAGCTAGCTGCCAGTAGTGCAATGCTGTTATTTCACCAATGAATAACTAAATAAATAATTAAGCAATTTTGATAATAAAAGTAAATTGAAAAGTTGTTTAAAATTGTAATTTCTATCCAAATCATGAAAGAAAAGTTAAGGGTTTCCTGTCCCTTTAATAGTATCAACATCTAAAAATGTGTGTTAATTGGGCTAATTGTAATAGTACACTATGGCTAAAGTGGGACAGCAAAGTGACCGTCTGGTTTAAACCTCTAGATTAGACTCCTGGGCTTCTGCCCACGTATGCCTCATAGCCTTGTCAGTCAGAGTTTTTAAACAAGCACAAAAGCACTGTCAGCACCGGATGTCTGCCAATGCTAATGCCAATGTGTTAAGAATCAAGCACATGAGTTACCAAGATTAGCTATTATAGTTTACAGAGATTAGGCCACAATATTGCTATCTGCTTCCACTTGAGAAATTGTGATTGAATTACTGAATAGACGTCTGTGTATAAATTGCTATAAGTGCTTCTAAACCTAAAAACACAGAACAGTCAAATAATTCAGCATAAACATACATCACTAAGCCAACTTATGCTCAAATTAAAACAAAGAAGAAATGGAATTTTAATTTGAAAATGAGTAGAAATGAAATGACTAAATCTATAATTACATGGCCAAAAATAATAAGAACAAGCCAAGGCAAGAACTGATGGCCGAAGCTTACAATTGTTGCTTTAACTTAAAACATTTGCTTTCACAAGGTCTGCCACACATTGCATGATGTTTCTGCCAAACTGTGTGACTAGTCCAGCCAAATGGTGAACTCAGCTATATGAATACAGAAGTGTTACATTACCTGCTGCTCTATAGAGTATCTTGGGTTCGAAGAAAATACATGGATTTTTATCTTCTATACAGGATAGTAGCAAGCCTTTTGCCTGGACAGGACTTCTGGGGATGACCACCTGCAAGAGAATATCAAACAGCTGTTTAACAAACTAGGACACAATTACTGCAAATATATAAATATGGACAATCTTACTAATTATTAATTGCAATATGAGTACATTAATGAATACATTTTGTTTTTTAATCATAGGGTTATATGCGCAAAAAGTGCTCATGAGATTTCATTTATTGCAGTTTAGGGTAAAAAGTCAAGGTAGAAAGCACTTTGTGCCTAGATCACTCTAAATATACACGCACTTATCAATCCTGCCATGCACATCTATGCAACATCTCTGAAATTCACCCCCTCCTTACCCAAGACACAACCAAAATATTAATTCAATTACTTATTTATTCTCATATTGACTACTGTAACCTATTCTTAAATTGCCATCCCAAATCATGCCTCTTCCTTTCCAATGTATTAAATATTTCAGCTAGACTCATCTACCTAAATCTCCAATTAATATCCCCTTTCCCTCTCTGCCAGTCCCAGCAATGTATCTCCTTATGCTCTAGAATACAGTATATTGGCCTTGATCTACAAAGTTCTTAACAACCACATACTAAACTATATTTCCATGCCAAACCACCCTCTTCAATCAACTTCTGGCTTAAATTAGTCTACTCCTACTACCAATACTTCCCTTTCCTGCCTCCAAGACTGCTTCTTGTAAAGGTTCAGCTGCTCTTTGAAAACACAACCAGAGAAGCATAACACTAATAGTAGTTCTTCATCATCATAACCAACAATATCAGTACTAACCTAACTTAGAGATTCAACTACAATCCATATGACAAGCCAAACAAACCTTAGGCCCCCTCTTTAACCTGCAGATTGTGAGCCCTTTGGAACAGCTTGTTTTAGTTAGTCTGTTTTATGTAACTGCATTCTTTTAACATGACACATTGGCATTTCATACCCCTATTTATGTAACTTCTTACATAGGTACCCAGCGTTACGGAATCTGGTGGTGTTTTACAAATAAACAACAACAATATTAATAATGATAATAATAAAATACATTTTAACAGACATATCTTCAGAAAAAAACACCTTCCGTATCAAATGCATAGAATTTGTTTACAAAAAGAAAACAAGAATGTTTTAGACATATAGGTAACATCAAATATTCCACCATTTCTCTCAAACTTCATTCTGAAAGCACCCACTTTCTAAGACAAATCAGTGTCCTACAAAATACAATTTTAGAAAAAAACTGTTGAAAACTCTATGAATTAAGAAAAACTGTCAGCCAAATGTGAATTATTTTGTCTGTACATTGCTGCCTGCATTCTCTTACATGCTATCTTTAGTATATGCTCTAGTACAGTGTTAAACCTTTATTGGCACTATTATATATATGGAATTCTAACTATAATAGCCATAATTGTGTCATGCCTTCGCTTGGGCACCCAATTGGCAGGGTTTGTACCCCCACGGATTTTCTGCCACATATATCACCAATTACACGCTTCGTTGTAAATTGTCAATGACTTCACTCATAAGCACAAACACCTGCAACACATTCTTGTTCATTAAAAACATTACAACGACACGGTTAGTAACTGCACCACTACTATACCCCATGTTTATGTACAGCTCATTATAATGCACAATAAACACTGCATTCTCCTTACTGTACTTTCACAGACAACAAAGGCAGTGTAACAATATACTACCCAACAATTTCTCAAAGTACTAAAATGAAACACAAAAGCAATAAACTGGCATTTGAAATGCAAAATGCATCAATCTTAAAAAAAACAACTAAATTCAACAGGGATAACACTAGAGACATCCTAAATCAATACACATTGACCTAGAAACATTAGCCCTAAAGATGTGTTCCTGTTATAACGCAATATACTGCATACTTTTTGCCATTCGCTTTTTGTTTTAAAAGGCCACATCTCTGCATTAGCTTGTCAGTTTAGTCTAATCATAAAGATAAATACCTAAAATAATTGTATGTCCCTGCGTTATTCAAGGTAAACCAAATGGGTAGCTTGTCTAAAAAAAAATCCTGATGTTTGTTTTATTATCTGCCAAAGTGCATAAATCATTATTAAATCCACCATGCATCCATATAAGTATCACATGCTCTCAACACTGACATTATTTTACAAAATGATGTAACTGAATTACCAGTCTTCTTAAAGGACTCAGCACATATAAAGCTGCAAGAAATCCATAGAAGGGAAGGAAAATTACTTGCTCTGTACAAAGTTATTAGTCACCTACAGGTAATAGACTCCATAAAATATTTTTGGAGACAAGATAATGAGATGAAAAATGAAACAAAGTTTGCTTGTTTTTTCAGTAAAAAACAAAACAAAACCCATGCATGTTCACTTATGTACTATTCTGTTAACTCCATACCGCCCAACATTTCAAAATTCAAAAGAGGGACACGCCCCCCGGTGCAAAAATTTGAAAGGGGCAGGGCTTAAAAAAATCATAAGACCAAAGTAATATAAATAAAATTCTAAATAAAGTCATATCTTTTAATAGTCTTAGGCAGCAAATCAAACACAAGCTCAAAACCACTGGTATAGCTATGTGAGCTCTGTATTTAATTAGCCTTTGCAGAGACAGTGCTAAATATTTTTATCTTAATTGGACATTTAATAAAAGATTATTTAAAACTATTCTCTGCATTCCCCATTAGTATTCTAGATTCTGGACTTTAAAGTTAGCAAAAAAGCACAGTAACACACTACATAGCATACACTTATACATACAGATACACACTGCACAGCATACACCTATACATGCAGATACATACACACACACTTATACAAACAAATACACACACACACACACTTATACAAACAAATACACACACACACTGCACAGCATACACTTATACATGCAGATACACACATACACTTATACATAGATATACACACACACACACTACACAGCATACACTTATACATGCAGATACACACATACACTTATACATAGATACACACACACTACACAGCATACACTTATACATGCAGATACACACACACTTATACATACAGATACACACACTACACAGCATACACGTATACATGCAGATACACACACACACTACATAGCATACACTTATACATGCAGATACACACACACCACATAGCATACACTTATACATGCAGATACACACACACACTACATAGCTTACACTTATACAGGCAGACACACACACACTACATAGCATACACTGATACATACAGATACACACACACACAGTACATAGCATACACTTGTACATGCAGATACGCACACACACACACACTACATAGCATACACTTATACATGCAGATACACACACACACACACACTTATACAGATACACATACACATACTATACAGCATACACTTATACATGCAGATACACACACACACACTTATACATACAGATACACACACACTACACAGCATACACTTATACATGCAGATACACACACTACATAGCATACACTTATACATGCAGATACACACACACACACACACTACATTGCATACACATACATACAGATACACACACACACTACATTGCATACACTTACACATGCAGACACACACTACATATCATACACTTATACAGGCAGAAACACACACACTACATAGCATACACTTATACATACAGATAAACACACACTACATAGCTTACACATGTAGATACACACACTACATAGTATACACTTATACATGCACACTTCATAGCTTACATTATTTACATGCAGATAGGCACACACACACTACATAGCATACACTTATACATGCAGATACACACACACTACATAGCTTACACATGCAGATACACACACTACATAGTATACACTTATACATGCACACCTCATAGCTTACACTTATACATGCAGACACACACACTACATAGCCTACACTTATACATACAGATACACACACACTACACAGCTTACACTTATACATGCAGATACACACACATACACACTACATAGCTTACACTTATACATGCAGATACACACACATACACACTACACAGCTTACACTTATACATGCAGATACACACACATACACACTTATAGATGCAGATAGACACACACTACATCATATATGGGTATCTGTAACTCATTGTATGAGGTCCTGGGGTTGGCAAGCACATAAGCTGGCAGTCTGAGGCTGCCACTGTTCGTTACCCTGGTGTTGCACTGCTCATCGTATAAAACTGAAAGCATGCTAGTATCACCAGGGGTTAGACATAATCTCTACCAGGGGTTAGAGGTCACCATTAACCTGAGGTCAGAGGGTATTCAGCCTTCTTACTCCTACTTAACCCACACACCATTCATTTTCCACAAGGAATCTATATAACCCTGGGAGAGAAAAGCCAGCTGCTTCTGAGTATGGGCCCAATTTTTTTTAATTTTTTTTTTTAATGCATGGGGCAATTCGGGACAAATGGCTAGCAACCCCAGGACAGAGGGACAGACCCTTAAAATCGGGACTGTCCCACGAAAATCGGGACAGTTGGGAGGTATGTAACTCTGACAAAGTTTTACTATGAACTTTTGGATAACACAGGAGACACCAAATCTGTCATCAGTTTCAACAATCTTTTTAAAGGGAAATGGGTATGAGACAAGGCTGTGTAATTAATCACCATACAAAGCTATGTAATATATGAATCGCAGAACGCTGCAATTGTTTTAATCAAAGATGGCTTCTTTAACATGGCATGTCAGCAACACTAATGCTCTGATCCAGCCCAGCAGTGGCACAGATCACTCCTCCAGGGGGGCGGACTAGGAAGTGTCATCAGTGGCACAGCACCATTCCCATTTTACTTGTCTCATGGTTTCTTGCTCTAGTCCTGAGGTGTGCACAGACAAGAGGTGGTGGACTACCAGTGCTCTTTTGTCTGGGAATATTCAGTCTGCAGTACAAACTCCAAGGGGAAAAAGCCACGGTTTTGATCAGTTAAATGCATTTTTAATGCAAAATGTATGTTTAAAATATTTTAATAAAATTGCAATTAAAGTCACAATATTTAATAAAAAAAAAAACATAATTTATGTTAGAACTTACCTGATAAATTCATTTCTTTCATATTAGCCAGAGTCCATGAGCTAGTGACGTATGGGATATACATTCCTACCAGGAGGGGCAAAGTTTCCCAAACCTCAAAATGCCTATAAATACACCCCTCACCACACCCACAATTCAGTTTAACGAATAGCCAAGAAGTGGGGTGATAAGAAAGGAGCGAAAGCATCAAAAATAAGGAATTGGAATAATTGTGCTTTATACAAAAAAAAAAATCATAACCACCACAAACAGGGGGGGCCTCATGGACTCTTGCTAATATGAAAGAAATGAATTTATCAGGTAAGTTCTTACATAAATTATGTTTTATTTCATGTAATTAGCAAGAGTCCATGAGCTAGTGACGTATGGGATAGCAGATACCCAAGATGTGGAACTTCCACGCAAGAATCACTAGAGAGGGAGGGATAAAATAAAGACAGCCAATTCCGCTGAAAAAATAATCCACAACCCAAATCAAAAAGTTTTAATCTTATAATGAAAAAAACTGAAATTGTAAGCAGAAGAATCAAACTGAAACAGCTGTCTGAAGTACTTTTCTACCAAAAACTGCTTCAGAAGAAGAGAAAACATCAAAATGGTAGAATTTAGTAAAAGTATGCAAAGAAGACCAAGTTGCTGCTTTGCAAATCTGATCAACAGAAGCTTCATTCCTAAAAGCCCAGGAAGTAGAAACTGACCTAGTAGAATGAGCCGTAATCCTTTGAGGCGGGGATTTACCCGACTCTATATAACCATGATGAATCAAACACTTTAACCAAGACGCCAAAGAAATGGCAGAAGCCTTCTGACCTTTCCTAGAACCAGAAAAGACAACAAATAGACTAGAAGTCTTTCTGAAATCTTTAGTAACTTCAACATAATATTTCAAAGCTGTTACTACATCCAAAGAATGTAAAGATCTCTCCAGAGAATTCTTAGGATTAGGACACAACGAAGGGACAACAATTTCTCTACTAATGTTGTTAGAATTCACAACTTTAGGTAAAAAATTAAATGAAGTCCACAAAACTTTATCCTGATGAAAAATCAGAAAAGGAGATTTGCAAGAAAGAGCAGACAACTCAGAAACTCTTCTAGCAGAAGAGATGGCCAAAAGGAACAAAACTTTCCAGGAAAGTAATTTAATATCCAGAGAATGCATAGGTTCAAACGGAGGAACCTGTAAAGCCCTCAGAACCAAATTGAGACTCCAAGGAGGAGAGATTGACTTAATGACAGGCTTGATACGAACCAAAGCCTGTACAAAACAATGAATATCAGGATGATTAGCAATCTTTCTGTGAAAAAGAACAGAAAGAGCAGAGATTTGTCCTTTCAAGGAACTTGCAGACAAACCCTTATCCAAACCATCTTGAAGAAAAGAATGCCAAGAGAATTTATGTGAAGAACACCAAGAAATGTAAGTCTTCCAGACTCGGTAATAGATCTTTCTAGACACAGATTTACGAGCCTGTAACATAGTATTAATCACTGAGTCAGAGAAACCTCTATGACTAAGTATTAAGCGTTTAATCTCCATACCTTCAAATTTAATGATTTGAGATACTGATGGAAAAATGGGCCTTGAGACAGAAGGTCCGGCCTTAACGGAAGTGTCCAAGGTTGGCAACTTGCCATCCGAACGAGATCCACATACCAAAACCTGTGTGGCCATGCTGGAGCCACCAGCAGTACAAACGAACGCTCCATTAGGATTTTGGAAATCACTCTTGGAAGAAGAACTAGAGGTGGAAAGATATAAGCAGGTTGATAATTCCAAGGAAGTGACAACGCGTCCACGCTTCCATCTGAGGATCCCTGGATCTGGACAGATACCTGGGAAGTTTCTTGTTTAGATGAGAGGCCATCAGATCTATTTCTGGAAGCCCCCAGATTTGAACAATCTGAAGAAATACCTCTGGGTGAAGAGACCATTCGCCCGGATGTAACGTCTGGCGACTGAGATAATCCGCTTCCCAATTGTCTATACCTGGGATGTGAACTGCAGAAATTAGACAGGAGCTGTATTCTGCCCATACAAGTATCCAAGATACTTCTTTCATAGCCTGAGGACTGTGAGTCCCCCCTTGATGATTGACATATGCCACGGTTGGGACATTGTCTGTCTGAAAACAAATAAACGATTCTCTCTTCAGAAGAGGCCAGAACTGAAGAGCTCTGAAAATTGCACGGAGTTCCAAAATGTTGATTGGTAATCTCGCCTCCTGAGATTCCCAAACCCCCTGCGCAGTCAGAGATCCCCATACAGCTCCCCAACCTGAAAGACTTGCATCTGTTGTGATCACAGTCCAGGATGGACGAACAAAAGAGGCCCCTTGAACTAAACGATGGTGATCGAACCACCAAGTCAGAGAAGATCGAACATTGGGATTTAAGGATATTAATTGTGATATCTTTGTATAATCCCTGCACCATTGGTTCAGCATACAAAGCTGGAGAGGTCTCATGTGAAAAGGAGCAAAAGGGTTTTCGTCCGATGCAGCAGTCATGAGACCTAAAATTTCCATGCACAAAGCTACCGAAGGGAAAGATTGAGACTGAAGGTCAATTTCAGACGTCTCTTTTCTGTTAGAGACAAAGTCATGGACACTGAATCTATTTGGAAACCCAAAAAGGTTACCCTTGTCTGAGGAATCAAGGAACTCTTTGGTAAATTGATCCTCCAACCATGTCTTTGAAGAAACAACACAAGTTGATTCGTGTGAGATTCTGCAGAAAGTAAAGACTGAGCAAGTACCAAGATATCTTCCAAATAAGGAAATACCGCAATACCCTGCTCCCTGATTACAGAAAGAAGGGCACCGAGAACCTTCGAAAAGATCCTTGGAGCTGTTGCTAGGCCAAAAGGAAGAGCAACAAACTGGTAATGCTTGTCTAGAAAAGAGAATCTCAGGAACAGATAATGGTCCGGATGAATTGGAATATGAAGATATGAATCCTGTAAGTCTATTGTGGACATAAAATGCCCTTGCTGAACAAAAGGCAGAATAGTCCTTATAGTCACCATCTTGAATGTTGGTATCCTTACATAACGATTCAATATTTTTAGATCCAGAACTGGTCTGAAAGAATTCTCATTCTTTGGAACAATGAACAGATTTGAATAAAACCCCAGGCCCTGTTCCAGAACTGGAACTAGCACAATTACCCCAGCTAACTCCAGATCTGAAACACATTTCAGAAACGCTTGAGCCTTTACTGGATTTACTGGAATGCGTGAAAGAAAGAATCTTCTCACAGGCGGTCTTACCTTGAAACCTATTCTGTACCCTTGTGAAACAATGTTCTGAATCCAAAGACTTTGAATCGAATTGATCCAAACATCTTTGAAAAATCGTAACCTGCCCCTTACCAGCTGTGCTGGAATGAGGGCCGTACCTTCATGCAGATTTGGGAGCTGGTTTTGACTTCCTAAAAGGCTTGGATTTATTCCAGACTGGAGAAGGTTTCCAAACGGAAACTGTTCCTTTAGAGGAAGGGTCAGGCTTTTGTTCCTTATTCTGACGAAAGGAACGAAAATGATTAGCAGCCCTATATTTACCTTTAGATTTTTTATCCTGAGGTAACAGTTGAAATTATTGAGTCTAACTGAGAACCAAATAATTTATTACCTTGGAAAGAAAGAGAAAGCAAAGTTGACTTAGAAGTCATATCTGCATTCCAAGACTTATGCCATAAAGCTCTTCTGGCTAAAATAGTTAAAGACATATACCTGACATCAATTCTAATGATATCGAAAATGGCATCACAAATAAAGTTATTAGCATGTTGAAGGAGTTTAACAATGCTATAAGCATTATGGTCCGACACTTGTTGCGCTAAAGCCTCCAACTAGAAAGTTGAAGCTGCAGCAAAATTAGCCAAAGAAATAGCAGGTCTAAGATTACCTGAACATAAATAAGCCTTCCTTAGAAAGGATTCAAGCTTTCTATCTAAAGGATCTTTAAACGAAATACTATCTGCCGTAGGAATAGTAGTACGTTTAGCAAGAGTAGAGATAGCCACATCAACTTTGGGGATTTTCTCCCAAAACATGGCAAAAACAGAATTTATGCTTACCTGATAAATTACTTTCTCCAACGGTGTGTCCAGTCCACGGCGTCATCCTTACTTGTGGGAATATCTCTTCCCCAACAGGAAATGGCAAAGAGTCCCAGCAAAGCTGGCCATATAGTCCCTCCTAGGCTCCGCCCACCCCAGTCATTCGACCGACGGACAGGAGGAAAAATATAGGAGAAACCATATGGTACCGTGGTGACTGTAGTTAGAGAAAATAATTCATCAGACCTGATTAAAAAACCAGGGCGGGCCGTGGACCGGACACACCGTTGGAGAAAGTAATTTATCAGGTAAGCATAAATTCTGTTTTCTCCAACATTGGTGTGTCCGGTCCACGGCGTCATCCTTACTTGTGGGAACCAATACCAAAGCTTTAGGACACGGATGAAGGGAGGGAGCAAATCAGGTTACCTAAACGGAAGGCACCACAGCTTGCAAAACCTTTCTCCCAAAAATAGCCTCCGAAGAAGCAAAAGTATCAAATTTGTAAAATTTGGCAAAAGTGTGCAGTGAAGACCAAGTCGCTGCCTTACATATCTGATCAACAGAAGCCTCGTTCTTGAAGGCCCATGTGGAAGCCACAGCCCTAGTGGAGTGAGCTGTGATTCTTTCAGGAGGCTGCCGTCCGGCAGTCTCGTAAGCCAATCGGATGATGCTTTTAAGCCAAAAGGAAAGAGAGGTAGAAGTCGCTTTTTGACCTCTCCTTTTACCAGAATAGACGACAAACAGAGAAGATGTTTGTCTGAAATCTTTTGTAGCTTCTAAATAGAATTTTAGAGCACGGACTACGTCCAAATTGTGTAACAAACGTTCCTTCTTTGAAACTGGATTCGGACACAAAGAAGGTACAACTATCTCCCGGTTAATATTTTTGTTAGAAACAACCTTTGGAAGAAAACCAGGCTTAGTACGCAAAACCACCTTATCTGCATGGAACACCAGATAGGGCGGAGCACACTGCAGAGCAGATAACTCTGAAACTCTTCTAGCAGAAGAAATAGCAACCAAAAACAAAACTTTCCAAGATAACAACTTAATATCTATGGAATGTAGAGGTTCAAATGGAACCCCTTGAAGAACTGAAAGAACTAAATTTAAACTCCAGGGAGGAGTCAAAGGTCTGTAAACAGGCTTGATCCTAACCAGAGCCTGAACAAATGCTTGAACATCTGGCATAGCTGCCAGTCGTTTGTGTAGTAAGACAGATAAAGCAGAAATCTGTCCCTTTAGAGAACTCGCAGATAATCCTTTATCCAAACCTTCTTGCAGAAAGGAAAGAATCTTAGGAATTTTTATCTTATCCCAAGGTAATCCCTTGGATTCACACCAGCAGATATATCTTTTCCATATCTTATGGTAAATCTTTCTAGTTACCGGTTTTCTGGCCTGAACCAGAGTATCAATCACAGAATCTGAAAACCCACGCTTTGATAGAATCAAGCGTTCAATCTCCAAGCCGTCAGCTGGAGGGAGACCAGATTTGGATGTTCGAATGGACCCTGAACAAGAAGGTCCCGTCTCAAAGGTAGCTTCCATGGTGGAACCGATGACATATTCACCAGGTCAGCATACCAAGTCCTGCGTGGCCACGCAGGGGCTATCAAGATCACCGAGGCCCTCTCCTGTTTGATCCTGGCTACCAGCCTGGGAATGAGAGGAAACGGTGGAAACACATAAGCTAGGTCGAAGGTCCAAGGCGCTACTAGTGCATCCACTAGAGTTGCCTTGGGATCCCTGGATCTGGATCCGTAGCAAGGAACCTTGAAGTTCTGATGAGACGCCATCAGATCCATGTCTGGAATGCCCCATAATTGAGTCAATTGGGCAAAAATCTCCGGGTGGAGTTCCCACTCCCCCGGATGGAATGTCTGACGACTCAGATAATCCGCTTCCCAGGTTTCCACACCTGGGATGTGGATCGCAGATAGATGGCAGTAGTGATTCTCCGCCCATTGTATTATTTTGGTTACTTCTTTCATCGCCAGGGAACTCCTTGTTCCCCCCTGATGATTGATATACACAACAGTCGTCATGTTGTCTGATTGGAATCTTATGAATCTGGCCTTTGCAAGCTGAGGCCAGGCCCTGAGAGCATTGAATATCGCTCTTAGTTCCAGAATGTTTATCGGGAGAAGAGACTCTTCCCGAGACCATAGTCCCTGAGCTTTCAGGGATTTCCAGACCGCACCTCAGCCCACTAGACTGGCGTCGGTCGTGACAATGACCCACTCTGGTCTGCGGAAGCTCATTCCCTGGGATAGGTGGTCCAGGGATATCCACCAACGGAGTGAATCTCTGGTCTTCTGATCTACTTGAATCACTGGAGACAAGTTTGTATAGTCCCCATTCCACTGTTTCAGCATGCACAGTTGTAATGGTCTTAGATGAATTCGCGCAAAAGGAACTATGTCCATTGCTGCAACCATCAACCCTACTACTTCCATGCACTGAGCTATGGAAGGACGTGGAACAGAATGAAGAACTTGACAAGCGCTTAGAAGTTTTGACTTTCTGACATCTGTCAGAAAGATCCTCATTTCTAAGGAATCTATTATTGTTCCCAAGAAGGGAACTCTTGTTGACGGAGACAGAGAACTTTTTTCTATGTTCACCTTCCATCCGTGAGATCTGAGAAAGGCCAGAACGATGTCTGTATGAGCCTTTGAAGGGATGACGCTTGTATTAGAATGTCGTCCAAGTATGGTACTACTGCAATGCCCCTCAGTCTTAGAACCGCTATAAGGGACCCGAGTACCTTTGTGAAAATTCTTGGAGCAGTGGCTAATCCGAATGGGAGGGCCACAAACTGGTAATGTTTGTCCAGAAAGGCGAACCTTAGGAACTGATTATGTTCTTTGTGGATAGGATTATGTAGGTACGCATCCTTTAGATCCACGGTAGTCAGAAATTGACCTTCCTGGATAGTGGGTAGAATCGTTAGAATGGTTTCCATTTTGAACAATGGTACCCTGAGAAATTTGTTTAGGATCTTTAAATCCAGAATTGGTCTGAAGGTTCCCTCTTTTTTGGGAACCACGAACAGATTTGAGTAAAATCCCATTCCTTGTCCCGTCATTGGAACTGGGTGTATCACTCCCATCTTTAACAGGTCTTCTACACAATGTAAGAACGCCTGTCTCTTTATTTGGTTTGAGGATAAGTGAGATATGTGGAACCTTCCCCTTGGGGGTAGTTCCTTGAATTCCAAAAGATAACCCTGAGAAACTATTTCTAGCGCCCAGGGATCCTGAACATCTCTTGCCCAAGCCTGAGCAAAGAGAGAGAGTCTGCCCCCCACTAGATCCGGTCCCGGATCGGGGGCTACTCCTTCATGCTGTTTTGTTAGCGGTAGCAGGCTTCTTGGTCTGCTTACCCTTGTTCCAGCCTTGCATCGGTTTCCAGGCTGTCTTGGACTGTGAGGCATTACCCTCTTGCTTAGAGGATGCAGAATTAGAGGCCGGTCCGTTCCTGAAATTACGAAAGGAACGAAAATTAGACTTATTCTTGGCCTTGAAAGGCCTATCTTGTGGGAGGGCGTGACCCTTTCCCCCAGTGATGTCTGAGATAATCTCTTTCAATTCTGGTCCAAAGAGAGTTTTACCCTTGAAGGGGATGTTAAGCAATTTTGTCTTGGATGATACATCCGCTGACCAAGACTTTAGCCAAATCGCTCTGCGCACCACAATTGCAAACCCTGAATTTTTCTCCGCTAATCTAGCTATTTGCAAAGCGGCATCTAAAATAAAAGAGTTAGCCAACTTAAGTGCGTGAACTCTGTCCATAACTTCCTCATATGGAGTCTCTCTACTGAGCGACTTTTCTAGTTCCTCGAACCAGAACCACGCTGCTGTAGTGACAGGAACAATGCACGAAATGGGTTGTAGAAGGTAACCTTGCTGTACAAAAATCTTTTTAAGCAAACCTTCCAATTTTTTATCCATAGGATCTGTGAAAGCACAACTATCCTCGATAGGAATAGTAGTGCGCTTGTTTAGAGTAGAAACTGCCCCCTCGACCTTAGGGACTGTCTGCCATAAGTCCTTTCTGGGGTCGACCATAGGAAATAATTTCTTAAATATAGGAGGGGGAACAAAAGGTATGCCGGGCTTCTCCCACTCCTTATTCACTATGTCCGCCACCCGCTTGGGTATAGGAAAAGCGTCGGGGTGCACCGGAACCTCTAGGAACTTGTCCATCTTGCATAATTTCTCTGGAATGACCAAGTTGTCACAATCCTCCAGAGTAGATAATACCTCCTTAAGCAGTGCGCGGAGATGTTCTAATTTAAATTTAAATGTCACAATATCAGGTTCAGCCTGTTGAGAAATTTTTCCTGAATCTGAAATTTCCCCATCTGACAAAACCTCCCTCATGGCCCCTTCAGATTGGTGTGAGGGTATGACAGAACAATTATCATCAGCACCCTCCTGCTCTTCGGTGTTTAAAACAGAGCAATCACGCTTTCTCTGATATGCAGGCATTTTGGATAAAATATTTGCTATGGAGTTATCCATTACAGCCGTCAATTGTTGCATGGTAATAAGCATTGGCGCGCTAGAAGTACTAGGGGCCTCCTGCGTGGGCAAAACTGGCGTAGACACAGAAGGAGATGATGTAGAACCATGTCTACTCCCTTCATCTGAGGAATCATCTTGGGCAATTTCATTATCTGTGGCAGTACTGTCCTTACTTTGTTTGGACGCTATGGCACAATTATCACACAATTTTGAAGGGGGAGACACATTGGCTTTCATACATATAGAACATAGCTTATCTGAAGGCACAGACATGTTAAACAGGCTTAAACTTGTCAATAAGGCACAAAAACCGTTTTAAAACAAAACCGTTACTGTCTCTTTAAATTTTAAACAGAGCACACTTTATTACTGAATATGTGAAAAAATATGAAGGAATTGTTCAAAATGTACCAAAATTTCACCACAGTGTCTTAAAGCATTAAAAGTATTGCACACCAATTAATCAGAGCTTTAACCCTTAAAATAACGAAACCGGAGTCGGTTACAGATTTAACCCCTATACAGTCCCAGCTAAAGCCTTTGCTGTGACTTTACCAAGCCCAGAGGGGAATACGATACCAAATGACGCCTTTTAGGAACTTTTCCAACTACTTTCAGGTCCTCACACATGCATCTGCATGTCTTGCTCTCAAAAACAACTGCGCAGTAATGGCGCGAAAATGAGGCTCAGCTTACAACTGGGAAGGCCCTTCCTGACTGGAAAAGGTGTCTAACATAGTGCCTGACGTTAAAAAACGTTCCCCAAGTTTATAAGTGTGAAATATCAGCATAAACATGTATAAAATGTCCAAATAAAGCAATCGATTTAGCCCATAAAAGTGTCTACCAGTTTTATAGCCCATATTAAGCCCTTTATTCTGTTTGAGACTAAGAAAATGGCTTACCAGTCCCCATGAGGGGAAATGACAGCCTTCCAGCATTACACAGTCTTGTTAGAAAAATGGCTAGTCATACCTTAAGCAGAAAAGTCTGCTAACTGTTTCCCCCAACTGAAGTTACTTCATCTCAACAGTCCTATGTGGAAACAGCAATCGATTTTAGTTACTGTCTGCTAAAATCATCTTCCTCTCACAAACAGAAATCTTCATCCTTTTCTGTTTCAGAGTAAATAGTACATACCAGTACTATTTTAAAATAACAAACTCTTGATAGTAGAATAAAAAAAACTACAACTAAACACCACATACTCTTAACCATCTCCGTGGAGATGTTGCCTGTGCAACGGCAAAGAGAATGACTGGGGTGGGCGGAGCCTAGGAGGGACTATATGGCCAGCTTTGCTGGGACTCTTTGCCATTTCCTGTTGGGGAAGAGATATTCCCACAAGTAAGGATGACGCCGTGGACCGGACACACCAATGTTGGAGAAAGGTACAATTTCTTAAACCTTGGAGAAGGAGTAAATGAAGTACCCAGACTATTCCATTCCCTAGAAATTACTTCTGAAATAGCATCAGGAACTGGAAAAACTTCTGGAATAACTACATGAGGTTTAAAAACTGAATTTAAACGCTTAGTAGTTTTAATATCAAGAGGACTAGACTCCTCCATATCTAATGCAATCAACACTTCTTTAAGTAAAGAACGAATAAACTCCATCTTAAACAAATATGAAGATTTATCAGTGTCAATATCTGAGGTAGAATCTTCTGAACCAGATAGATCCTCATCAGAAATAGATAAGTCAGAATGATAGCGGTCATTTAAAAATTCATCTGAAATATGTGAAGTTTTAAAAGACCTCTTACGTTTACTAGAAGGAGGAATAAAAGACAGAGCCTTCCGAATAGAATTAGAAACATATTCTTTAACATTAACAGGAACATCCTGAACATTAGATGTTGAAGGAACAACAACAGGTAATGGATTATTACTAATGGAAATGCTATCTGTGTTTGATAGCTTATCATGAAAACTAACACAAACTACAGCCGGAGGAACAGTTACCAAAAGTTTACAACAAATGCTCTTAGCTTTGGTAGAACCGACATCAGGCAGCACTTTTCCAGAAGTAGATTCTGATCCAGGGTCAGGTAGAGACATCTTGCAATATGTAAAAGAAAAAACAACATATAAAGCAAAATTTATCAAATTCCTTAAATGGCAGTTTCAGGAATGGGAAAAAATGCAAAATGAAACAAGCCTCTAGAAAACCAGAAGCAACTAAAAAGTGAGACTGAAAAAATGTGAAAAAAACTGGCGCCAAGTATGACGCCCACATTTTTGGCGCCAAGTATAATGCCCATATTTTTTGGTGCCAAAAAAACATCCGCAATACACATACGTAAAAAAATGACGCAATTACGTGAAAACTTCCGGCGCCAACTATGACGAAATTTTTGCCCCAAAAGTCTCGCGCCAAGAATGACGCAATAAATAGAAGCATTTTCTGCACCCGCGAGCCTAACAGCCCGCAATTTAGAAAAAAAGTCAATTGAAAATTTTAAGGTAAGAAAAAATTAAATTTATATGCATTTTCCCAAAAAAATGAAACTGGCAGTCTGAAGAAGGAATACTGATTATCCTGAATCATGGCAAATATAAGTTTAAACATATATTTAGAACTTTACATATAAAGTGCCCAACCATAGCTTTGAGTGTCATGAAAAGAAATAAGACTTACTTACCCTAAGACACTCATCTACATATAGTAGATAGCCAAACCAGTACTGAAATGAGAATCAGTAGAGGTAATGGTATATAAGAGTATATCGTCGATCTGAAAAGGGAGGTAGGAGAAGAAATCTCTACGACCGATAACAGAGAACCTATGAAATAGATTCCCCTAGTGGAAGACCATGGTATTCAAATAGACAATACTCTCTTCACATCCCTCTGACATTCACTGCACTCTGAGAGGAAAACCGGGCTTCAGCCTGCTGCGAAGCGCATATCAACGTAGAATCTAACACAAACTTACTTCACCACCTCCATGGGAGGCAAAGTTTGTAAAACTGAATTGTGGGTGTGGTGAGGGGTGTATTTATAGGCATTTTGAGGTTTGGGAAACTTTGCCCCTCCTGGTAGGATTGTATATCCCATACGTCACTAGCTCATGGACTGGACTCTTGCTAATTACATGAAAGAAATTGTAATTTTTTTCCATAGCGCACAGCCCTATATGAAAATATTTATTCCCATCTCCAAACAGCAAACTTGCAGAATTACACTAACAACATGATCTTTGTTTGGAAGGTAGATCATATATTTATGAAAAATTTTATTATGGATATGACCATCAACAACATTTTCTAGGTTTAGATATCTCAATTAAAGAAACAGCCAGGCAGTGACTAATACCCATTTTAATAAAACTGGCTGCAAAAAATGTATCCTTGCTACTAGAAAGCAAATTCATTAGACAAACAGAATTATAGTAAGGTAGAAGGCTTTGACCAACAGTTACATAAACTTAATGGGACACTGAAGTCAAAAATAAAGGGACACTGAACCCACATTTTTTCTTTCGCAATTCAGATAGAGCATGAAATTTTAAGCAACTTTCTAATTTACTTCTAATATCAAATTTTCTTCATTCCCTTGGTATGTTTATTTGAAATGCAAGAATATAAGTTTAGATGCTGGCCCATTTTTGGTGAACAACTTGGGTTGTTCTTGCCGATTGGTGCATAAATTCATCCACCAATAAAAAAGTGCTATCCAGAGTTCTGAACCAAAAAAGAAGCTTAGATGCCTTCTTTTTCAAATAAAGATAGCAAGAGAACGAAGAAAAATTGATAATAGGAGTAAATTAGAAAGTTGCTTAAAATTGCATGCTCTATCTGAATCACAAAATAAAAAACTTGAGTTCAGTGTCCCTTTAAACTTTCATGATTCAGACAGAGCATCCAGTTTAAAAAAATGCAATTTACTTCTATTAGCAAAATGTGCAATATCTTTTTTATATGCACACATACTGAGGCACCGGTTTGTACTGAGCATGTGCAAGAGTGCACAGTATATAAATATATGCTAACGGCTGTCACATGATACAGAGAGCAGGGAAAATTTAAGTATCTTATTTGCTGTAAATTAATTTCTACTGTATTAAATAGGGTTGTTAAAGAACAGTTTCTATAAAGAAGTTAACATTAATAAAGCTTATCAAGCAGCATACAGATGAATAGAAACACGTATATGAAAGAAAAACAAGGATAAAACGAGTGGTGCTAATGATCATGAGCACTCACTCCCTTTAAAACAGATACTATGTACAGTATGTCCAACATGAACAACAGCAGTGTATAAAGAATTATTAAAAAATGTTCTGTCACCAAGTGAAAATAGTACTAATGATTCCATCAACTATCATAATGCGCATTGAATTTTAATATAATATCGATCAATAGAAGATAACTGAGATAAAAAATCCAAAAAATGCTGGGGAAATATAAATCGCCTAATATAAATGAGAAGGTATAATCTGTTTTTGTTATAAACTACATTTAACTATACATTTTAGATACCTTTTCTGTTTTATTAGACTTTCCAGTAGGTGGCAATGCTTAGTTAAAAAACAAACAACTTTTTAAGATGTATGTAGATAACATGAGAGCAGGAAATGGCTCAACATATTAATATATGAAAAGTAAATACATTATTCGGTAGCACAGCCTCACTTCAAATAGGAAGAGACCAAAACAGGAAAGGACATTTGTAAACATGGCACTACAGCCTCTCAGACATCCAGGCGGAATTTCTATCAATTCCTGCTATCAGGAGCCACCTACCCAAAAGTACTGATATGGTTATAAGAGAAATTACATATACTTTTGCTCGTCTTTTATGAGTGAATGAGTCAAAAATAAATAAATAAAATTCTCTTCCAACCAACAACTATGTTTCTGTTCTGTATCGTGTGCATGTGTGGAAGGTGCTTACTTTGTGGATTGTGCATTCTTTGAGTGTGTTTCACTTTGTAGCACATCCAAATGAATTACATGAGATCATTTCTCAGCAAAAACAATGTTTCCATTGGACTAGGGTGAGGATATACAATAGCGCTTCATAACAACCTCACATTTTTGCATCTCAAATATATTCCAAACAGAAACAGAAGCTGTTTCAATAATTAATCCCCTAAGTCAGGGGTGTCCAAACTTTGCTCTCCAGAGTTTTTGGAACTACATTTCCGATGATGCTCAGCCAGCATTTTATCTAGCTGTGCATCATGGGAAATGTAGTTCCAAAACCTCTGGAGAGCAAAGTTTGGACACCACTGCCCTAAGTAAACCAAGGTGTTCAAAGTGAGGTCTATGCAGCAGAGATACTGTAGATGGCATTTAAACAGGTCTAAAAGCTTGAAAGCATTTTAAAGTGTCCTCAAGCAGGCATATCCATAAGATCCTTAAATAAAAACAATGCATTTCAGAGGTAAAGCGGCACATTTAGATAGGTTAGAAATGGACTAGCATAATTGCAGCACCTGGCAGTATTATGTTTGATAACATTGTGGACAGCTTAATATCCACATGTAAAAAAGGCAGCATTGAAAGAAGTGATCATGAAGCCAAACAACGTTTTTTATGCCACTTTTCACCCCACAACTTCATAAAGTCATGGCATGGCCAGGTCTTTGCAACAAAGTTGACAGGGAAGGGTCTCTTTTTTTTATATTTCCTATTGTTTGCCAGATTACAAAAACTACCAAACAAAACATGTAGAAACTTAACCTAAAGAAAATGAAAAGAAAGGTGATGTCAATACAACATGGAACTGCACACACACACAAAAGTAAAGACTCTAACACTACAAGACATTAAGAGAAGGTTCTTCCATTTCAGCTTCATATACAATCTTGTAAACACTGAAATACCTAAGTAATTTATGTTCTACCAACAAAAAATGTAATTGAAATCAATAAATTAAATGCATGCATTAACTGTAATACCTTTATTCCAGCAGAGTGAGCAAAGAAAGCCTCAGGACTTTGAGAATGATAAAGTGCCCCATGACCAACACAGCCCCACGGAGCTCTTATAGTCAGACTCCCGCAGTTGAAGAGGTCTCCAGATCTGTATCGGTATTTGGCAGCCTCGTTAACTATCTGAAAGATGAAAGTATATACAAGGTTTTTGTGAGAAAAATCATTTGTTTGGAATACAATGTAAAAAATATCAGAATAAAGGATATAAGCACAACTGAATGAAGCATCCATGGCACTACAGTACTAAATCTATATTCTAAATAAAAACACTCCAAAATCAGCATGATCCGGCATTTCTCTTTACAAATAATATAAGGAGGTAAGTGGAATAGCATTCAGCAGAACTTGCAGAAAAAAAGTCTAGGATATACCAAAATCTATATAGTCTCGCCTTTCTAAGTCGCATTAGTTTACACCTGCACTCATAATCTGTTGGGTTTTTTTTTTTTTAAATTTGCTTAATGAGCATTAATGTCTCAACAACAACAAAAAAAATCAAGCTGGAAAGTGCCTGAATTCCAGGGATGGGCAAAAAAATTTTTCATACTGACCAGTTATATACAGAGTTGATGCCATTACAATCTTCTCTCTAAAATTTGACCAACACACCATCCAGAATTTCCAATCATTTTCTAGATTTTACTTCTACTCTAAACATATATGCCAATTCCATTTGTTCCCATGGAAACTTAAACAAACAGAACACCCACCACTTGTCTTCTTAGAGAAACCTCTATTACATATCTTGCAACCAAAAAGTTCATTTTTATTCACTTAAGATAAGCTTGCACTCCGAACAGAACACATCTTAACCAGTGTCAACCCCAGCTTTGGCACACTAACAATACCCACTTCCAACAAGAATGTATTCATACCTCAGTGATGAAGTCTTTCCTTATGATTTCCCCTTTTTAGCAACAATAACTACTTTCACAAACTAATTAATTTACTTTTCTCTAAATGATCCCCCCAAAACTCTGTGACCTTTTTGTCACATCTAATACTTTACTTCTTTAAACTCACATCTAAGCCACCCACCAGTTGGCAATTTAAGACTAGTACTGTAAGTAGATAAATACTTAAATAATCTCTTGTAAATGCAACCATCTACTAATCTCCAGCCTTCACCCCCTAAAACAACCTCTCACATCCTTTAAAGGGACACAAAACATGTTGAGATCTGTGCATATCCTAAAAGGGATAAAATAGTTTGCCTAAAAAAAGGTTTAAAAATTGCTGGCAGGTATTTTAAAAAACAAGCAAAAATACTTAAGTAGCCATGCTGTCTGGACACAGGCATTGTATTTCAACCGAGTTCACAGCTTCTAGGCATGCTCCAGCAGATAATCCCTGTTCACTTTTGCATTCTACTAAAACAACAATTAGGGATGCACCGAAATTAAAATTCTGGACCAAAACTGATACCGAAAATTCAGGATGCCCCTGGCTGAAAACCGAAACCAATTTTTTTTCTTTTTTAACTACAGTGTGTGTGTGTGTGTGTGTGTGGCTGACAGAGCTTGTAGGCGGGAAAGCTCCAACAAATGGTCGTGGTCACTTGTACCGTAGGGCGTGATCTGCAGTGAAACTGGAGGAGCTCTACAAGGGAGAGCGTGGTTATAACCAGACAACAATACGAGGTGGACATGTGTTTTGTTTTTGGGTGTAATTATCCGTGTGATGGGCGTGGCTGCACCTGAACATCTCTCATCATATCTCCGCCTAGTTCCTGGTTCAGGTCTCACACTGACCCATCAGATTATATGTCCGGAGCCCCAAATGGAGTCTGCCTGTCACCTATCACCAGGACCACCGGACTTGGCTACGACCTTACGTGCAAGGTGGTTATAGAAAGTTTCTGTGCTTTTTTGTATACACTGTCTGGTGGGTGCTAATTTGTACCAACTATGTGCAAGCTTGGAGGATAAGCTTATGCATGTATAGTGTGCACGCATATTTGCCTCAGCCGAATAGAATGTCTACGCACAAGAGGCTGATGTATGAGCACTGTATACAAGGCTTATACATATTTACTGTGTATGCTTAGGGCTGTGTCTGATAATATCAAGTGTTTATTAACAGGGGAGGGCTGTACATTTTTAGCCATTTTGGTCCTCTTTAGGCCGAAATTGGAATTGCACATTTTTGGCGGCCCAAATTTTGGTGCATCGCTAGTATTATTCTTTATTTAGTTCTGTGTAACAGAATCAGATGTAACCGTTTTTTGTCTTTCTTTACCAATTATAAAAATAAAGTATAGTCCTAGAAAACTATTATTATATGCAAAACAGTAAGTCAAGTAATGAACTCAAACGGCAGCTCTAGGCTGGCATCAAATTTGAAATATGCTACACAATAATTTTACCGAAAATAAAAGGCAAAAAAAACGAAATAACCAAAAATACCATTTTCGGCTGAAATTTCGGTGCATCCCTAATTTTAATAAGAGCCTCAGAAAAAGGAACAAACTCTTGTGACTTAGCAGGTTGTTTCAACGGTCGAAATTTCGTTAGGTGCATCCCTAACAATAGATATAGATACAGCCATAGAAGGAAATGTGTGGGGGTAGTTAAAGCTTTACATTTTAGAAACTTAAAATAAAGAGTTAATGGTGAGGCAGTGCAGTATAAATTTGCAGGTAAAGTAATTCAAGTACATATTATATTTTGTCTCTATCCCAACTTGTTTTATGCCCCTTTAAGCTCTCTCACACGTTTTCTTCCCCTGTTCACATATGTAAAGTTTTTCTTGTAATTGGTACCTTTCTTTCATAAGGTGGTGAGAGTGCATGAGCCATTACTCCAGGGAACTAACACCCAAGCTGTGTAGTCATAAGTAATTGGGCAGAACAAAAAAATATATACAGTATATAAAAAGGGATAGTAAAGTCCAAATTAAACTTTTATGATTTACATAGGGCATGTCATTTTAAGAAAACTTTATAATTTACTTTTATAATCAAATTTGCTTTGTACTCTTGTTATTCTTAGTTGAAAGATAAACCTAGGTAGGCTCATGTGCTAATTTCTAAGCCCTTGAAGGCTGCCTCTCATCTGAATGCATCTGACAGTTTTTCACAGCTAGAGGGCGTTAGTTCATGTTTTTCATATAGATAATACTGTTCTCATGCACGTGAAGCTATTTAAGAGTCAGCACTAATTGCCTGAAATGCAAGTCTGTCAAAAGATCTGAGATAAGGAGGCAGTCAGCAGAAGCTTAGATACAAGGAAATTACAGAGGTAAAAAAGTATATTTCTATAACAGTATTGGTTATGCAAAACTGGGGAGTGGTTAATAAAGGGATTATCTATCCTTTTAAACAATAAACGTTTTGGTGTTTACTATCCCTTTAAAGCAGGAACCTAAATACCAGACAATGCTATATTAAAAACGTTCCTATCAAACACATCATAATGGAAGAAATCAAAGAAAGAAATTAATTTATCACGTAAGCATAAATTATGTTTTCTTTCATACAGGTGGTGAGAGTCCACAATGCTTTACTCTTGGGAACCAATAACCAAGCTGTCCAAGAGGAATAACATAACTGTGAGGGATTTAAAAACATATTTTACTGAGAAAATAAATCCACAACCCCAATAATAATAATAATCATAATCATGGAATCAGAGAAAACCTTATGTCTCAGAACCAAGTGTTCAATTTCCATGCCATCAAGTTTAAAGATCTGGATGGAAAAAATGACCTTGTGACAGAAAGTCTGACCACAGAGGAAGAGGTAAAGGAGGGCAACTGAACATCTGAACCAGAGTCACATACCAAATCCTGCGGGGCCAAGCTGGGACAATCAGGATTACAGCCTTAACTTGGAAGAGACGGAAACAGATAGGCAAGGTGAAAAGACCAAGGAACTACTAGAGCATCCACTAACTCTGCCTGAGGATCCCTGGCCCTCTCAAAGTACCTTGGACGTTTGTTGTTCAAACAAGAGGCCATTCAGATCTATTTCTAGGAGACCCCAAAGATCCACAATCTGACTGAACACATCCTGGTGAAGGAAGGGATCACTCCCCTGGATGTAGTGACTAACGACTGGAAAATTCTGACTCCCAGTTGTTCACTTCAGGGATGTGAATTGCAGAGACTAGAAAAGAATTGGCTTCTGCTCAGTATAGAATCTGAGATGCCTCCATCATTGCCAGGGAACTGCAGGTTTCCCCTGATGGTTGATATAAGCTACTGCTGTGACATTGTTGGTCTGGAAATGGAGATGAGACTCCCTTTTCAACAGAGACCCAACTTGAAGGGCCCTGAAAATTGCACGGAGTTCTACAACATTGATTGGTAACCTCACCTCCCAAGAATCCCAAACTCCCTGTGCTATCAGATACCCCCCAAAAGCTCCCCAATCTGAAAGACTTGCATCTGTAGTGATTGCAGTCCAGGTAGAATGAGCAAAAGAAGCCCCCTGAATAATAAACTGATGATCCTGCCACAAAGTTAGAGATTGACTTGTACTGGGATCCAAAAATATTCTTTGAGAAAGCTCAGTATAATCCCTGCACCATTAATGCAGCATACAATGCTGAAGAGGCCTCATGTAAAATCGAGCAAATGGAATTGCATCTGAGGCTGCAATCATGAGACCTAGCACTTTCATACACAGAGCAACTGAAGGAAATGAGAGACTGAAGGTTTAGACAAGCTGAAACCAATTTTAACTTTCTTTGCTCTGTTAGAAAAAGACTAATGGATACTGAGTCTATTTGGAAACTCAAGAAAGTTACCTTTGTCTGAAGAACCAAAGAACTCTTTGGAAAATTGATCCCCCAACCATGCTGTTGAAGAAACAACAAGAGTCGATTGGTGTGAGATACCGCAAAAGGAAAAGATGCAGCTTGAACTAAGATGTCATCCAGGTATGATAAAAAGTATACCCAGAAACTTTGTGAATATTCTTGGAGCTGTAGCCAGACCAAAGGTAAGAGCAATAAACTGAAAATGCCTGTCTAGAAAGGCAAACCTCTGAAACGGGAAGTGATCCCTTTAAATAGGAACATGAAGGTAACCATCCTTTAAATCTATTGTGGACATAAACTGCCCTAGCTAAACAAAAGGCAGACTAGTCCTGATAGTTTCCATTTTGAAAGATGGAATCCTTTAGATCAAGGACTGGTCTGAAAGTACCTTCCTTCTTTGGAACAATGAAGAGATTTGAATAAAATCCCATCCCCTCTTCCTGCAAAGGAACTGAAGCAATCACTCCCATATCTGCCAGATCTGATACTGAAGAAAAACTTGAGCTTTTACAGGATTCCTTGGAACATTGTACAGAAAAAAAAACTTCCTCTGGGAGGCCTTGTTCTGAATCCTATTCGATATCCCTGAGAAACAATATTCCGAATCCAGGGATCTGGAACAGACTGAAACCAAGCCTCCTGAAAGAGGCATAATCTGCCCCCTACCAGAACTGCTGGATCGCGGCCGTACCTTCATGCAGCTTTGGAAGTAGGGATAGATTTCTTACCCTGCTTTGACTTGTTCCAGTTAGCATTAGGTTTCCAGACTGAACCAGAGGAACCTTGCTTTTGAGCAGAGGAGTCAGTTTTCTGTTGTTTATTCTGACAAAAGGAAAAAAAACAATTAGAAGCTTTGGATTTCCTCTAAAACTTTGTCTTGAGGAAGTGAAGCCCCCTTACCTCCAGTAATAGTGGAAATAATATAATCTAAGTAAGAACCAAATAACTTATTTCCCTGAAAAGAAAGTCAATCATCTAGATTTAGACACCATAGCAGCAGACCAGGATTAAAGTAACAGTCTAGTCCAAAATAAACTTTCATGATTCAGATAGATAATGTCATTTAAAACAATTTTCAAATTTACTTTTATCACCAATTTTGCTTTGTTCTCTTGGTATTCTTAGTTTAAAACTAAACCTAGTAGGTTCATATGCAAATTTCTAAACCCTTGAAGATCGCCTCTTCTCTCAGGGCATTTTGACAGTTTTTTCACCACTAGAGGATGTTCGTTCATGTGTGTCATATAGATAAAACTGTGCTCACACACGTTGAGTTCCAGTGAGCCAGCTCTGTCAAATCAATGGATGTCTGGCAAAAGAAATGAAATAAGGGGGCAGTTTGCAGAGGCTTAGATACAAGATAATCACAGAGGTAAAAAATGTATTTACATAACTATGCTGGTTATGTAAAACTAGGGAATGGGTAATAAAGGGATTATCTTTTTAAACAATAAAAATGCTGGTGTAGACTGTCCATTTAAAGCCACAAGGCCCTCCTGGCAAGAATATCTAAAGACATGCTTTTGACATTAATTTACATAATATCAAAAACAGCACCACAAATAAAAGAATTGGCACTCTGCAGCAAACCCAATAGATTTGCACTAACAGGGTCATCAGAATACTGTTCTGAAAGACTAAACAACCAGTTAGTAGAAGCAGAAGCTACACCAGCAATATAAATGGTCTGAGAATATACCTTGTATGTAAAAAGCTCTCTTCCATGAAACGATTCTAACTTTCTGTCTAAAGGGTCCTTAAAAGAAGTCTTCTAAAGGAATAGTAATATGTTTAGCCAGAGTGGAAATTACCCCATTCAACTTGGGAACTGTTTCCCACAATTCAACATTAGGAGCAGGTAAAGGGTATAACTTTTTTAACCTTGCAGAAGGAGTAAAAGAAATACATGGCTTAGACTATTCCTTAGAGTTCATGTCAGAGACAGCATCAGGTACAAGGAAAACCTCAGGGAGATTAGTAACAGTCTTAAAAACTGAACTTAAATTATTACAAGGCATATAAAAAAAATAGGATTTTTAACCACTAAAGTAATTAAGACCACTTTTTAAAAAGAACAAATATGTTCAACTTTAAACAAAAAAGAGGAAATATTCGGTTCAACATCAGATGAGGAATCCTCACAATCTAAAGAAAAAATAGTATCCCTGGTCTCAGGGCACATAGTACTTGTAGAAGGTAAAATCTGAACTGGACGTTTACCTTTTTTGAAGGCAGGAGAGCAGCTAATGCTTCATAAACTGCAGCCTTGATAAAAAAAAAAAATCATGGCAGCAGGCATGGTAGAAAGGTGATCAGGAGACTTACGGCTAGATTTAGAGTTTTGTCGGTAACGACCCGCGTAGCTAACGCTGGCTTTTTTTTCCCCGCACCTTTTAAATACCGCTGGTATTTAGAGTTCACAGAAGGGCTGCGTTAGGCTCCAAAAAGGGAGCGTATAGCATATTTACCGCCACTGCAACTCTAAATACCAGCGGTGCTTACGGACGCGGCCAGCTTCAAAAACATGCTCGTGCACGATATCCCCATAGGAAACAATGGGGCATTTTGAGCTGAAAAAAAACGTAACACCTGCAAAAAAGCAGCGTTCAGCTCCTAACGCAGCCCCATTGTTTCCTATGGGGAAATACTTCCTATGTCTGCACCTAACATCCTAACATGTACCCCGAGTCTAAACACCCCTAACCTTACACTTATTAACCCCTAATCTGCCGCCCCTGCTATCGCTGACCCCTGCATATTTTTTTAACCCCTAATCTGCCGCTCCGTACACCGCCGCAACCTACGTTATCCCTATGAACCCCTAATCTGCTGCCCCTAACACCGCCGACCCCTATATTATATTTATTAACCCCTAATCTGCCGCCCCCAATGTCGCCTCCACCTACCTACACTTACTAACCCCTAATCTGCCGACCGGACCTCACCGCTACTATAATAAAGTTATTAAGCCCTAATCCGCCTCACTCCCGCCTAAATAACCCTATAATAAATAGTATTAACCCCTAATCTGCCCTCCCTATCACCACCGACACCTAACTTCAAGTATTAACCCCTAATCTGCCGACTGGACCTCGCCGCTACTATAATAAAGTTATTAACCCCTAAAGCTAAGTCTAACCTTAACACTAACACCCCCCTAAATTAAATATAATTTAAATCTAACTAAATAAATTATTTCTTATTAAATAAATTATTCCTACTTAAAGCTAAATACTTACCTGTAAAATAAACCCTAATATAACTATTTAATAACTACCTAGCTAAAAGAAATACAAAATTACCTGTAAAATAAATCCTAACCTAAGTTACAATTAAACCTAACACTACACTATCATTAAATTAATAAAATAAATTAACTACAAATAACTACAATTAAATACAATTACATAAACTAATTAAAGTACAAAAAATAAAAAAAATAAGTTGCAAACATTTTAAAAATATTACAATTTTAAGCTACTTACACCTAATCTAAGCCCCCTAATAAAATAACAAAGCCCCCCAAAATAAAAAAATTCCCTACCCTATTCTACATTAAAAAAGTTCAAAGCTTTTTTACCTTACCAGCCCTTAAAAGGGCCTTTTGTGGGGCATGCCCCAAAGAAAACTGCTCTTTTGCCTGTAAAAGAAAAATACATCCCCCCCAACATTAAAACCCACCACCCACATACCCCTAATCTAACCCAAACCCCCCTTAAAAAAACTTAACACTACCCCCCTGAAGATCATCCTACCTTGAGTAGTCTTCACTCGGCCGAGCCACCGATGGAACCGAAGAGGAGATCCGGAGCGGCAGAAGTGATCCTCCAAGGGGCGCTGAAGAAGTCTTCCCTCCGATGAAGTGATCCTCCAGGCGGCGCTGAAGAAGTCTTCCATCCGGGCGATGTCATCTTCCAAGCGGGGTCTTCAATCTTCTTCTTCAGGATCCATCTTCATTCCGCCGACGCGGAACATCCTTCTTCCCAGACGGACTACCGATGAATGAAGGCTCCTTTAAGGGACGTCATCCAAGATGGCGTCCCTCGAATTCCGATTGGCTGAAAGGATTCTATCAGCCAATCGGAATTAAGGTAGGGAAAATCTGATTGGCTGATGGAATCAGCCAATCCGATTCAAGTTCAATCCAATTGGCTGATCCAATTAGCCAATCAGATTGAGCTTGCATTCTATTGGCTGTTCCGATCTTGGATGACGTCCCTTAAAGGAGCCTTCATTCGTCGGTAGTCTGTCGGGGAAGAAGGATGTTCCGTGTCGGCGGAATGAAGATGGATCCTGAAGAAGAAGATTGAAGACCCCGCTTGGAAGATGACATCGCCCGGATGGAAGACTTCTTCAGCGCCGCCTGGAGGATCACTTCATCGGATGGAAGACTTCTTCAGCGCCCCTTGGAGGATCACTTTTGCCGCTCCGGATCTCCTTTTCGGTTCCATCGGTGGCTCGGCTGAGTGAAGACGACTCAAGGTAGGATGATCTTCAGGGGGGTAGTGTTAGTTTTTTTAAGGGGGTTTGGGTTAGATTAGGGGTATGTGGGTGGTGGGTTTTAATGTTGGGGGGTTGTATTTTTCTTTTACAGGCAAAAGAGCAGTTTTCTTTGGGGCATGCCCCACAAAAGGCCATTTTAAGGGCTGGTAAGGTAAAAGAGCTTTGAACTTTTTTAATGTAGAATAGGGTAGGGAATTTTTTTATTTTGGGGGGCTTTGATTAGGTAATTAGCTTAAAATTGTTGTAATATTTTTAAAATGTTTGTAACTTATTTTTTTTATTTTTTGTACTTTAGTTAGTTTATGTAATTGTATTTAATTGTAGTTATTTGTAGTTAATTTATTTTATTAATTTAATGATAGTGTAGTGTTAGGTTTAATTGTAACTTAGGTTAGGATTTATTTTACAGGTAATTTTGTATTTCTTTTAGCTAGGTAGTTATTAAATAGTTAATAACTATTTAATAACTATTCTAACTAGCTAGAATAAATACAAAGTTACCTGTAAAATAAATTTAAATCCTAAAATAGCTACAATGTAATTATTAATAAATAGGAATAATTTCAGTATAGTGTAGTGTAGTGTTAGGTGTAATTGTAACTTAGGTTAGTTTTTATTTTACAGGTAATTTTCTCTTTATTTTAACTAGGTAGGTATTAAATAGTTAATAACTAATAGCTATTGTACCTAGTTAAAATAAATTGAAAGTTGCCTGCAAAATAAAAATAAATCCTAAGATAGCTACAATATAATTATAATTTATATTGTAGCTATATTAGGGTTTATTTTACAGGTAAGTATTTAGCTTTAAATAGGAATAATTTATTTAATAAGAGTTAATTTATTTAGTTAGATTTAAATTATATTTAACTTAGGGGGGTGTTAGTGTTAAGGTTAGACTTAGCTTTAGGGGTTAATAAATTTATTATAGTAGCGGCGAGGTCCGGTCGGCATATTAGGGATCAATACTTGAAGTTAGGTGTCGGCGATGTTAGGGAGGGCAGATTAGGGTTAATACTATTTATTATAGGGTTATTGAGGCGGGAGTGAGGCGGATTAGGGGTTAATAACTTTATTATAGTAGCGGTGAGGTCCGGTCGGCAGATTAGGGGTTAATAATTGTAGGTACGTGGAGGCAACGCTGGGGGCGGCAGATTAGGGGTTAATAAATATAATATAGGGGTCGGCGGTGTTAGGGGCAGCAGATTAGGGGTACATAGGGATAACGTAGGTGGCGGCGGTGTGCGGTCGGCAGATTAGGGGTTAAAAAAATTTAATAGAGTGGCGGCGATGTGGCGGGACCTCGGTTTAGGGGTACATAGGTAGTTTATGGGTGTTAGTGTACTTTAGAGCACAGTAGTTAAGAGCTTTATGAACCGGCGTTAGCCCAGAAAGCTCTTAACTCCTGACTTTTTTTCTGCGGCTGGAGTTTTGTCGGTAGATTTCTAACGCTCACTTCAGCCAAGACACTAAATACCGGCGTTAGAAAGATCCCATTGAAAAGATAGGAAACGCAAATGGCGTAGGGGGATCTGCGGTATGGAAAAGTCGCGGCTGGAAAGTGAGCGTTAGACCCTTACCTACAAGACTCTAAATACCAGCGGTAGCCCAAAACCAGCTTTAGGAGCCTCTAACACTAAATCTAGCCGTTAGTTTCTTGGGTAGATTTAGGGACTGAATCCTTCTACTTCATTACAACATACAGCAAAGCAATACAATAAACACTATTAAACCCCCTAAAAAGCTCTTTAAGAATGGAAAGCATTTACCCCCTCCTAAGCAGCTTTAACATGTACAATGCATGCTAAGCTGAACTGAAAAATTGACAAAAGGAATGTGTGCTAGCCCGATAAGCATAAACCCAACATGCGCAATCCGTACGTGCAAAAAATAGAGGGCGAAAAGCTAAAAAAGCACCAAACAATGCAGATGCGAGCAAAATAGCAAGGGAATAGTGAAAACGAACTGTCCCAGTGCCATATACTTTTATTTTTATTAAATATTTTTATTGAGGGTAAAAGAAACATAAACATACAGGTACGTTCAAGACAAAAAAAAAAAAGAAACAACGCAGTCATTACACTCCATGGCCATAAAGTAGCATACAGAATAACAATTGGAGCTAATACAAGAGAATATGGAATGCAATAATACAACCTATTGTCTAAATAGCACCTTTAGTATAAAACAGAAGTTATCAAACTTAAGTCCTCATTTTTTTCAACCTCCTTGAAGCAGACGAGGCCACTTTTGGACCTCCAACCTTGTAAATAGGACGAATAATAGGAGGATTATAACCATATTGGGCCACCTATGGTCCTTCAGAATATGACAACTATAGTTATAATAAATTCACATTTAATAAAACTTGTGCAGTACCTATGAATACAACTCTATCTTATAATTAGTATATAAAAAAGACAATCTTTGCACCTTTACAAATACAGAAAAGTTAAAGAGCTATAAAAGTAGTAAATATATATACTCCCTATAGAGGGGCTACTGAGTAAGTCAAAAATGAGGTTTCTCTTAGCATATATAAATTAGCAGAGGTATAAAGAAAAAGAAATTAACAGTAACGCTTATTGTGCCGTAACAAATCATATGGTGCAATTATTTAAGGCACTAGTAATGCAATAACCCCTTTTGGGCCATAGATATGGAATATATAAATGACTAGAAACTGTGATAGGCAAATCTGTGACAGAACACCAAAACCATGGATATCCTGTATACCGGTCATGGTTATGGCCTGTACCTTTAAGTTACCTGCCTATATAAGGCTCCTCCTTCCTACCACACCTTGCTTAGGATTGTTTGTAGGTAGGATTTCTGGATCTTCCCTACTCTCCATTTAAGCCTGGATTACAATAAGTATTAAGGATTACTTTTTGCTGTTTTGTGCTTTTATTGGTACTAAGTTACTAACCTGTGTTTGGCATCTTTACTCCTATCTGCTGCTTATTTACCTTTTGCCTTGTTTGTAAAGTATTACAGTTTCACCCTCAGAACTAAAAGAGCCGATTTAGCTCACCTCTAACTACGCATCCACTTCCGGTGCAAACCTCCAGCGGTCTCTACTGAAGCTACCACAGTCCTGCTGTGTCACCATCTCACAAGCGTCCTTCGCGCCTCCTGCGCTGCAGCCTGTCAGCTGCACTCTCACAAGCTTCCCTGCAGAGGTACACCTCTCCCTCTTCACAACGGTGATTAGGAAAATCAGACTGCACTATTCATCTGCAGGTACCAAGCATAAAGATCAAGGTAAAACGTGTCATGTCTCCTACCTGAACTGTTGTAATGTTATTCAAGCTACTTACCTGTGTTTACCGTAATCTCTCAAATAGAAGGTAATTGTTTGATAAAACAACCGTTTTACACCTGCTATATGTTTGTGCAGAACTTACCAACTGTATCATATCTTCATACTAACTTCTGTGAATCAACTATTTCATTCTAAGAAGGTGACTAATTCTGCTCTCGTAACTATATTATACAGTGAATATTGCTTCACTACCAATCTGCTTTTTCCCTTTTGGGCCCTCAGTCAATGAACTGAATAGGGGTTATCTTATTTCTAACCCCGTTACTTGTGAGACTGAGTGGAACTAGACAATAATTCCCTACATACTGGTCCTGCATTACAATACCGCTATAAAAAATTAAAAAAACACAAAGGGGAGGGTTGTGTCAAAAAAGCAATAGTCTTAGGTGATATATTGCACTGTCTATTAGGGTAAGTTGTATAGAGGTTTCTCGAGTAACTGGGAGAACATTATGCATCTATATAAATCTCAAAATAACCACAGATATAACAGATTTACATGAATATAACTGATATAGTAGCTATATCCTTAAGTTGTACCATATAATTAGTATACCTGTAAAGAGTCTGTGTCTTTACGTATGAATCTTATATTACTGATCAATGCACCCTTAGTATATAACTCCTAAACTAATCTATCAAACATAGAGGTATATGAACTCAGCCTATTAGGATAACATAAAAACACACCCCGAGTACTTAGTGGGCTCTAGCCTAAACAAAATATAGCTTAACATATAAATTTAACGTTTCATAAAGTGTCTCAGGGAACAATAAGCATGTATATGATTTAATGGAAAGCTTTTATTATTGGCGTTTCATGCTAACTGTGGCTATACTCTGTAAATTACCACCTATAGGGAAACATTTCAAGACAATAGGGAATATATGACAGCTATTTCCCTCAGACTACCTCCTAAGTATATACAAGTTTAAAAACAAAATCTTTCAGAGATCGTAAATCTTCACAAGAGTGACTAAAAGTACCCTTTTCTTAGCGTAGAAATCGAAGAATCCCTGCAACCCCCTTTTGTCTGGGTTGAAAGCATGAGCTGGATACGCATAGGCAAAATTGCCTATATGCAAAGGGGACAGATCAAAGTGCATAAGGTATAAAGAAAACAGTCTGAACAGTAATCGAATATAATAAATCAGTCTCAGCGTTCCATGGACAACAGGGGACTAAAGTTATCAACTGAATTGAACTAAGGGGTAGTTCCTCTAACTTGCTGCAAAGTTCTTTTTAAAATGTCTGAAACAAACACCGTAGCCTCATATTAATGTATTTTAACATTGAAGCTCCGCATTAACTGTCTCTTAGTCAATAATTCAGCCGATCCCAACAGTGTTAACTGAGGCCGTTGTATATCTCTGAGCTAGATCAGAGGAGAAATGTAGCATGGCGTAGCCCTCTAGAAGCAATCTCGCTTGCCAAGAAACTGCACCGAAGCATAGTCAATATAGCCTCCCTAGTTCCCCCTGACCTCCCGCTCTGATTCTTCTGCTCTACTACGTTCTGTAAACGCAGTGTCATGTCCTGACTAGGACTCTGTTGTAAATAATCTGTGTTCCCCGCCACGAGCGGCCGTTTCGCCGTGGGTTCCTGTGTCTCACTCTCTTCTTTTGTCAGAGGGATCATGGCCTAGGGACTATCCACAGTATGATGCTCCGCTAACCAACCATCTTTACAGGCGATGTTTAACTCTTGGCCAATATATTCAACTGGGGAGGCGTCCTGCTGCAATAAGCATACCTTATTCTGTGCTACACTCCAAATTGTCTTGTGTCCAACAGGGCCCTATTGTGGTAGCGGTTCATGCCGGGTTGTAGTATCCGACTCTTGGCTATTGAGAATTTCCTCAAATTCCATGGTAGAAGCTATCTCAGTTATGGATAATGCCCGGTATAGCGAGGCCTTTTTACGCCCCAAATGGTAGGCTTTCTTTGGATTAGTCTCTTTTGTGGTAGTAATCTCTGTCCCAGATTTGCGTAATACTTTTAATATTTCCTCCTCCACGCAAGAGAAACGAGCGCTTAATAGCTCAATAATACTGTAACTTAAATGGTCATCCATAGTGAAATCTAGCTGGTATTCTTACTTCAGCACAACTGGCTGGATATACTGATGAATCAGAAAAGTGGGGGGAAGAGAAAGGTTTAGGCCGCTCCGCGACCTCTGCTGCGCACCTTCTCTATTTCAGGCTGCTTATTCTTAATAATGCACAAATAACATAGGTATCTGTTCCTGGAGTAATGCTTGTCCCAGTTTTAGTGAAATGGATAAGGTCTGAGTACTTTTGGAGAGACAAACAGCAGTTTTATCAGCTCGCACTGTCAGACAAGGCTTAACAAGCAGCCATCTTGGTCGGTGGTTAGACACGCCCCCCCTGTCCCAGTGCCATATAAATATATTAACAACAAATATAAGTAAACTTTAAAAAGGGCCCATAACATAGCTATATGAGTGTCTAAATGTTAAATAAAAAGATACTTACCAATAGACACTAGTCCACCAGCAATAAAGTAGCTGACAGCCAAACCAGTACTGAAACATATCAGCAGAGGTTATGGAATAGGAGTATATTGTGTATCCATAAAGTGAGGCAAAAGACAAGTCCTTGCGACCGATTATAGAGTGTTTATGAAAAATTTCCCATGACGTGAAACAAAGAATCATAAACCATACCCCAAATACATCCTTCTGACAAGCACTGTACTCTGAGCGGATACCGGGCCACCGCCTCAATAAAACCACTCTCTCGGAAGAATCACATACACATCATCATTCTTCAGCCACCTCTAGCGGAGACAAAGTAAAGACTATATGTGAGGGGTTTTATAGAGCTCTTGGGGTTTGGGGATCTTTGCCTTCTCCTAGTGGTAAAGAATAGTAATTCCCAAGAGTAAATTCACCTGTATGAAATACTGCACATAAGAATACTGCACCCTGGTTTTCATTGTTCCCTCTTACAGTTTCAAATACCCCATGTGTCCCAGCTGGTTTCGGACTTCTGCACTTTAAGCAACTTTGAGAAGTGGAGGGTGGATACAACTTTGTAAGAGGAATATAGTTGCTTTTTTGTTTTAAATGAATTCCCTATTTTAAACTACTGCCTTTGTATAGAGTTTAGAAAACTGCCTTAAGAAAAATAAATATATAAAATACATAAATATTCCTTTTTCCGTATTCAGCAGCTAAAGAAACTGCAGAATGCACATCCCTAGTTAGAAAATTAATGGTACTTAGGTTTTAACCAAGTTATATTTACTTTACCTATGCAAAACAAGATATGTTAATTCAATATCTTTTTGTGAGCTTATCAAATCTGTAAATTCAATATATTTTTTAAATGTAAGCTTTATTGAAAATATAACATTTTAAATGCATTTTATCATACCGCCCAACATTTCAAAATTCAAAAGAGGGACACCCCCCCGCGCGGCAAAAAAATTGAAATGTGGTGGACGGGGCTTTAAAAATTCATAAGACCTTAAGACCTCATTTATAATAAAATTCTAAATAAAGTCATATATTTTAATACACTTAGGCAGCAGATCAAACACAAGCTCAAACCACTGGTATGGCTATGTGAGCTATGTATTTAATTAACATTTGCAGAGACATTGCTAAATATTTTTATCTTAATTGGACATTTAATAAAAAATTCTTTAAAACTGCTCTCTGCATTCCCCATTAATATTCTAGATTAAAGTCAGCAAAAATGCACAGTAGCACACTACATAGCATACACTTACACATGCAGATACACACACACTACATAGCATACACTTATACATGTAGATACACACCCTACATAGTATACACTTATACATGCAGATACACACACATTACATAGCATACACTTATACATGCAGCATACACTTATACATGCAGCATACACTTATACATGTAGATACACACCCTACATAGTATACACTTATGCATGCAGACACACACACACTACATAGCATACACTTATACATATAGATACACACTTATACATGCAGATACACATACACACACTACATAGCTTACATTTATACATGCACACACACACACTACATAGCATAAACTTATACATACAGATACACAAACACAGTTATGGATACAGATAGAGACACACACTACATCATATATGGGTATCTGTAATTCATTGTATGGGGTCCTGGGGTTGGCAAGCACATTAGCTGGCAGTCTGTGGCTACCACTGTTCGTTACTCTGGTATTAGCACTGCTAATTGTATAAAACTGAAGGCATGCTAGTATTATCACCAGGGGTTAGACGTCATCACTACAAGAGGTAGGTTAGAGAGGTCACCATTACCCGTGGTCAGAGTGTATACAGCCTTCTTACTCTTGCTTAACCCACACACCATTCCTTTTCCACAAGGAATCTAACAGGTATCTAACCCTGTCAGAGCAAAGCCAGCTGCTTCTGAGTATGGGCCCAATAGAATTAAAAAAAAAAAAAATGCATGGGGCAAATCGGGACAGATGGCTAGCAACCCGGGACAGGGGGACAGACCCCTAAAATCGGGACTGTCCCGCGAAAATCGGGACAGTTGGGGGGTATGTTTTAGGTTTGTGCTTTATTTACTATTTATTTAAAAGCAATATTTGTAAAAAAAAAAACATTTTTGGCAACCATTTTGGTATTAATTAAAATGTATTTAAAGGCTACTGAGCCAGAACCATAGTTTAGGTATTTGAGAAAGGAATAGTAAGGTTCTTATGCCACTTTACAGATCACTAGTTAGTGATCTTGAATATTCTGTACAGTTCTGGCCAGAGAGCTACTAAAATGGTACATGCTATAAAAAATAAAACATTAAAATAAATCCTTAATGACCTAAATGCAAGTAACTTCTCTAAGGAGAGAAGAGAAAGCGGTGATATTAAGTGTATTAAGTGACTTAATAAAGCTGATGTTAAATATATTTTTCATGAACACAGCAATAGCAGAACAAGGAGTTACAATCTTAAGTTGAATGGTAGTAGGCTCAGGAATAATTTGTAAAAAACACTTCTTCACTTAAAAAGTTGGTCAATCCATGAAAAAAACTTTGATTAGAGCTGGTAAACACTGTAGGGGACTTCAATATAGCCAGGGATAGCAGAAGGCTATCCTCCAAACTGATTAAGCTAACACTATAAGAAAAACATTATTTATGTAAGAACTTACCTGATAAATTAATTTCTTTCATATTAGCAAGAGTCCATGAGCTAGTGACGTATGGGATATACATTCCTACCAGGAGGGGCAAAGTTTCCCAAACCTTAAAATGCCTATAAATACACCCCTCACCACACCCACAATTCAGTTTAACGAATAGCCAAGAAGTGGGGTGATAAGAAAAGGAGCGAAAGCATCAAAAATAAGGAATTGGAATTATTGTGCTTTATACAAAAAAATAATAACCACCACAAAAAAGGGTGGGCCTCATGGACTCTTGCTAATATGAAAGAAATGAATTTATCAGGTAAGTTCTTACATAAATTATGTTTTCTTTCATGTAATTAGCAAGAGTCCATGAGCTAGTGACGTATGGGATAGCAAATACCCAAGATGTGGAACTTCCACGCAAGAGTCACTAGAGAGGGAGGGATAAAATAAAGACAGCCAATTCCGCTGAAAAATTAATCCACTACCCAAATCAAAAAAGTTTCAATTTTTATAATGAAAAAACTGAAAATATAAGCAGAAGAATCAAACTGAAACAGCTGCCTGAAGTACCATTCTACCAAAACTGCTTCTAAAGAAGAGAAAACATCAAAATGGTAGAACATAGTAAAAGTATGCAAAGAAGACCAAGTCATTGCTTTGCAAATCTGATCAACAGAAGCTTCATTCTTAAAAAGCCCAGGAAGTAGAAACTTACCTAGTAGAATGAGCCGTAATCCTCTGAGGCGAGAATCCACCCGACTCCAAAAAAGCATGATGAATCAAAAGTTTAAGCAAGATGCCAAATAAATAGCAGAAGCATTTTGACCTTCCAAAAAACAGAAAAGATAAAAAATAGACTAGAAGTCTATCTGAAATCTGAATAGTTTCAACATAGAATTTCAAAAACTCTTACCATATCCAAAGAAAGTAAGAATCTCACCAAAGAAGTCTTAGGAAAACAATAATTCCTCCCTAATGTTTGTTAGAATTTACAACTTTAGGTAAGAATTGAAATGAGGACAGCAAAAAAACACCTTATCCTGATGAAAAAAATCAGAAAAAAGAGATTCACAAGAAAGAACAGATAATTCAAAAACTGTTCTAGCTGAAGAGATGTCCAAAAAGAACAATACTTTCCATGAAAGTAATTAATGTCCAGAGCAAGCATATGCTCAAATAGAAGAGCCTGAAAAACCTTCAGAACCAAATTAAGACTCCAAGGAGGAGAAATTGGCTTAATGACAGGTTTGATACGAATCAAAACCTGAACAAAATGATGAGTATCAGGAAGTAACACTGCCTTATCCTGATGAAAAATCAGAAAAGGATATTCACAAAAAAGAGCAGATAACTCAAAAACTCTTCTAGCAGAAGAAATAACCAAAAGGAACAATACTTTTCCAAGAAAGTAATTTAATGTTCAGAGAATGCATAGTTTCAAACGGAGGAGCCTGTAAAGCCCTCAGCACCAAATTGAGAATCCAAAGAGGAGAGATTGAATTAATGACAGGCTTGATACGGACCAAAGCCTGTACAAAACAATGAATATCAGGATGATTAGCAATCTTTCTGTGAAAAAAAGAACAGAAAGAGTAGAGATTTGTCCTAACAAAGAACTGAAAACAAAACCTTATCCAAACCAACCTGAAAAAATAATAAAATTCTATGAATTTTAAAAGAATGCCAAGAAAAGTAGGTCTTCCAGACTCCATAATAAATCTTTCTAGAGACATATTTACGAGCCTGAAACATAGTATTAATCAATGAGTCAGAGGAAACCTCTATGACTAAAAATCAAGCGTTCAATCTCCATCCCTTCAAATTTAATAATTTGAGATCCTGATGGAAAAAATGGGCCTTGAGAAAGAAAGTCTGGTTTAAACGGAAGTGTCCAAGGTTGGCAACTGGCCATCCGAATGAGATCCGCATACCAAAACCTGAGAGGCCATGCTGGAGCACCAGCATAGCAAACAATACTCCATAAGAATTTTGGAAATCACTTTGGAAGAAGAACTAGAGGCGGAAAGAAATAGGCAAAAAGATAATTCCAAAGAAATGTCAATACATACACTACTTCCGCCTGAGGATCCCCGGACCTGAATAGGCCCCTGGGAAGTTCTTTATTCAGATGAGATGCCAACAGATCTATTTCTAGAAATGCTCACATCTGAAAAATTGAAAAACATATCTGGGTATGAAAGACCATTCTCCCGGATGTAAAGCTTGATTAACAGAGATAATCCGCTTCCCAAATATCTATACCTGGGAAAAAAAACACAGAATTTAGATAGAAGCTGGATTTAGCCCAAGCTAATATCTGAGACACTTCTGTCACAGCCTAAGGACTGATAGTCCTACCCTGATGATTGACATACACCATAGTTGTGATATTGTCTGAAAAACAATAAACGTCTCTTCTTCAAAAAGAAACTAACTGAAAAACTCGGAGAAAGCACGGATTTCTAAAATATCAAATGGTAATCTCGCCTCCTGAGATTTCCAAACCCCTTGTGCTGACAGAGATCCTCAGACAGCCTCCCAACCCAAAAAGACTCACATCTGTAGAGATCATAGTCCAGGTTGAAAGAAACAAAGAGACCTGTAGAACTAAATGATGGTGATCTTAACCACCAAATCAAGAGAGATAAATATTAGGATTCGAAGATTTAAAATGCGAAATCCTAGAATCCCTGCACCATAATTCAGCATAAAAAACTGGAAAGGTTCTTTCTATTGAAAATGAGCAAAGGGAATTGAATCCAATGCTGTGGCCATAAGACCTATAACTTCTATGCATATATAGCAACTGAAGGAAATAATAGAGACTAAAGGTACCGACAGACGGAACCCAATAAAAATTGTCCCTTGTCTGATAGAGACAAAGACAGTGACACAAACTATCTGGAAACCTAAAAAAGGTGACCCTTGTGTGAGGAATCAAGAGCTTTTGAAAAAAAGATTGTCTAACTATGTCCTGGAAGAACAAAGTGAATCATATGAGATTCCGCATCCTCAGAAAATAATCTGAATGAAAACAGAAAAATGACAATATGCATTTATTGTATCTAATGAAAACAAATAATGCTATCACTGACCAAAAAAAAGGCAGAATAGTTTGAATAAAACTCCAAAACCCAGTTCCTAAAAATGGAACTGGAAGAAATACCCCAGAAGATTCCAGGTCTGAGCAGCGCTTGAACCCCACGGGTGATCAGCCATGCTTCAACAGTACCCAAAATATATAGGACCGAAACACACTTAAAGAAAGTGTTAGCCTTACTGGAATAAAATTGAAGAAATTTGGACCGAATAGAACCAAATAAATTTCAAAAAAGTCTTAACCTGCCCCTTGCCAGCCAAGGTGGAATACGGCACGTACATCACAATTTTAGGGAGCTGATTTCGAACTGAAAAATTTCCAATTAAAAACATGTTACTTGGGAAAGAATTCAGGAATTCGTTCCTTAATAAAAAACAACCAAACTAGTATAAGCTTAAAGTTTTAGTCTTAGAACTCAATCTTGAAGCCCAGAGTAACAGTTAAGAATTGAATCCAATTATAAAACAAATAATTGATTATCTTAGAACAAAAGAAATATGGATTTTTAGAAATCACAAAATTCTTCTAGCTAAAACAGCTAAAGACATAGATTAAACCTCATTTGCGAAAATATTCAACAAAATGAAGACACAAATGAAATTATTAGCATTATAGTCCAGTTAAAGGACCAGTCAATACACTGGACTTGCATAATCAATAAATGCAAAACAACAAGACAATGCAACAGCACCTAGTCTAGTAAATTTTGTCCCTTTAACAATGCTAAAATAAATCATAATCTGATACTTGATCTTAAAGTAAACAGAAAAAATGAAGCAATTGCAACATCATTCAAATAAATCACAGGTCCAAGAAAAGTACCTGAAACTAAATAATTTTCCATAAATAAGATACAACCATCTAAAGGAAATAAATACTATTTTGCTATAGAAACAATAGCATAATTAGTAGGAGTAGAGATAGCCCCAATAAATTGGAGAACCCTCCAAATTGAATTTAACTGCCGGCAAAGAATATAGTTTAAAACCTTTGAAGAAGGAATAAAAGAAAATGCTCAGCCTATTCCATTCCCTAGTATGAGGAACTGGAAAAAACCTCTGAAAACACAGAAGAATAAATAAGCAGAAATAGTGTTAGCTAGTCTTGAAAAAGAACTAGTTACCTTAATATCCAAAATAATCAACACCTTTTCAACAAAGAACAAATGTACCTTAATAAAAAAATAAAATAAAAAAGTAGATTTGTTAGTGTCAATATCTGATGAAGAAAATTCTGAATGAGAAAAAACATCATCAGAGAAGGATAAATCAGTATGTTGTTGGTCATTTGAAACTTCAATAATTAAAAAGAAGTTTGAAAAAGACCTAAAAATGTTTATTAGAAGGCACGATGTCAGACAAAGCCTTTAAAATAGAATCAGAAAAATATTCTTATAAATCTTCTAAATATTTCTTGTACATAAGATGTAAAAAGAAAAGCAATATATAAAGCATAAATACTAATGGATTCTGCATGTAAAAGTTTATCATGATAACTATTACAAACCATAGCTAAAGATAAACATTCATAACATTTAAAAAAAAAATGAACTTAGCTTTGGTAGGACTGAACTCAGTCAACAGGAATCCCTTAGATTGTTTTGAAACAGGAACAGTGAAATCTTGCAATTGTAATAGAAAAAAACTATATTTAAAGCAAAATTATCAAATTCCTTAAATGACAGTTTCAGGAATGGGAAAAGAATGCAAAATAATAAGCTTCTAGAAACCAGAAGCAATAAAAAAAGTGAGGTTTAAAATAATGTGAGAAAAAAAAGTGGAAAAAAAAATACACCCACATTTTTTGGCGCCAAATATGACGCCCACATTATTGGCGCTAAATACAACGCCCATATATTTGGCGCCAAGTATGACGCCACATCCTCTGACGCCAGAAACCGACGCCCACATTTTTTGGCGCAAAAAAATGTCAGAATACACAAGCGGTCAAAAATTGATGTTTTAACAGAATACAACTTCCGGCGTCAACTACGGCGCCGGAAATGACGAAATTTTTTGCGCCAAAAAAGTCTGCGTCAAGAATTGACGCAATAAAAAGAAACATTTTCTGCCCCCAGCGAGCCTAACAGCACACAGGGAAAAAATGATCAATTGAAAATTTTCAAGGTAAAGAAAGATAAATTGAATTAAAATGTATTATCCCAAATAATGAAACTGACAGTCTTGGATTTTAAAGGAATACTGATTATCCTGAATCATGGCAAATAGAAGTTTAAAGACATATATTTAGAACTTTACATAGAAAGTGCCCAACCATAGCTTAGAGTGTCATAATAAAATAAGACTTACTTACCCTAAGACACTCATCTACATATAGTAGACAGCCAAACCAGTACTGAAACGAGAATCAGTAGAGGTAATGGTATATAAAGAGTATATCGTCGATATGAAAAGGGAGGTAAGAGATGAATCTCTACGACCGATAACAGAGAACCTATGAAATAGATCCCGTAGAAGGGAGACCATTGAATTCAAATAGGCAATAATCTCTTCACATCTCTCTGACATTCACTGCACTCTGAGAGGAAAACCCGGGCTCCAGCCTGCTGCGGAGCGCATATCAACGAAGAATCTAGCACAAACTTACTTCACCACCTCCATGGGAGGCAAAGTTTGTAAAACTGAATTGTGGGTGTGGTGAGGGGTGTATTTATAGGCATTTTAAGGTTTGGGAACTTTGCCCCTCCTGGTAGGAATGTATATCCCATACGTCACTAGCTCATGGGACTCTTGCTAATTACATGAAAGAAATAAGGGGCAGACTTGTTGGACTAAGGTCCAACTACATCCTTCTTTGCAACAAGCTCACTCTCTCTCCCTCTATCTTCCTTTCCTCCAAATACGTGCATCATTTTCACAGAGGGTGGAACTTTACATGGGTTAAAACACTGAATCCAGGAGTTAGATTCATAGCTTTTTTCTATAATCAAATAAAAGGGTAGTACATATAAAACCCCAATAGACCTAAAATAAGTTAACCAAAAACCGAATACTGCATAAATATTTGAAAAATGCATATAAAGAACCTATTAATATTACATCTAAAATAAAGATATGTAAACTTAATAAAAAACTTATAAAAGTCCAGATACCTACTTATAAAACCTGTAAATATGTAATAACAAAAAATCCATTAAACTACATAAACATGTTGTACAAACCTGATCAAATGCTGGAAATATGTAGTCTGCAAACTGAATTTCTGCAATGGAGGTAGCGCCAGCAACTGCAACTCCAATGCCAAATCCAACAATTCCCTGTTCACACAAGGGTGTGTTGAAAACCCTGTCTTTACCTGGAAAACAAATAGAATGTGTTACATATTGATACCCGTTGGAGTAAGCAGAAATAAAATCTGACGCAATTACAGTTAAAACAATCTTACAAGCTCTCTGAAACCAATAAATTACAAAATATACACAATACTTTCATGTTACAAAATATGACTGTTAAGTAGTAAAATTGCATGCTAATACTAACATCCTGGAAACAAAAATCAAATATGATTTTATTTAAAGACACATTTATGCAATCCATTTTAATATTTTTACAAAAATAGCGGATATTGGTCCAGAGTTATGTATGAACTTTTTTTTCGTACAGGAAATTCCAGAAATACAAAACGTTAAAATAGTGTCAAAGCAATGTTTTAAGCCACAAGTCAAATGCATGCTGTGCACATGAACTAGTTAATAATTAGGCATAGTCCATGAGGCATACTTACCAATCATTCTGGAGTGAAAAGTTTATCTAGGGCTGTATAGCCCCGGCATACTACTTAAATGATATATTTTTAGTGAATGCACATGTAGGTGGCAGTTACAATACCGAATTAACCTAACCTATTAAACTGACTATTGTATTGATCTAAAACTATCCCAGACATGCATAACATTGAGATGGATTCTAAAATACTACTATGGTTATCTGTATTTACATCCGTTTTGGTAGTTATTCTTATCTAGCACAGCTAATTCAAGTCTATTCTATAAAGATATTTCTGATGCATAGCCAGATCAGACAGGCAGCACAATGCTAAAATGTATGCAAGTGCTGAATTACAATAATTCTGATATCTTGGAACATTAGGTACACAAGAGCATCTGGTAAGATATTTTGCAAGACAGAGGGCAATAAGGGAACATACATAAAAAATAAAGGGGCATGCATCTCCAGCAACAACATATGAATCATCAGAGCTCCTGCCATATGGAATTAACACTATTCTCTATACAAATATGATATTGGAATAACAGTAGTTGACCAGTTTTAATCTACCTCTTTATGTGGCTCACATTAGGAGATAGCACAGCTTAATTTGTGTCTAGCATGAAAAAGTTAGAGGCACATTCAAGTTCAAATATTTAATTTTAGCATTATTTTTTTTAACCAATATGTCTATTTCCAAAAAAGCAAAATTAAGCTTTTAAATTGACAGAGGCTTGTACAAAACTGTACTGTGGAAGTTGTTCTTATCAGTTGGTGATAATCTGGCTCTAGGGATCAGTTCTACTCAAACGTATTTCTTTTAGTTTCATCATGGATATAAACAGCTTTTATCACCGACTAAGCCAGAGTCATTCCATCAAGGTTTGGTAAAAATAACCTGTCAAATTATCAGTAATGAAAATGATTACACAATGTAAATTTCCTTTAGCCATCAATAAGCTATATTGTGTGCTGCACATAAATCAATTAAAAGCATTTTATTAGTTGCACCCTTCATCCCATCAGCTCTAGAAATAAAACTTTGGGTTGAGGGGGGCAAATATTTACCCTGCAGAGCACAACACAAGCATGAGGACTGAGTCAGGGAGACTAAAGCTAACCCAACCGTGTCTTGTGGGCAAAGTCATAAGAGTTCAGTGGGAAAAGCTAGGCATGTCACCCATGGGTTTGAGGGTGCTACTGGTCATTTTAGAGTCATGGCTGGGCAGGAAGGGAAAGAAGCATGAGAAATTATTCTCACCCTTTCCCTTAGCTAAATGAAAACAACCAAAAATGATTGTTTCTTTTGCACTCCAGTTGAATCACTACTACTTGTATCCTATTAAAAAAACATATTCTTGTCTGGATAGAAAAATGCAGATGATGTGTTGTCCTCCTAGGGGGCCAAGCCTAGGAACCCCGTTTCACAGCAGCCAATCATGATCTCTACCATTATCAGGGCCCTTGCTAACTGTAAATGATGAAATGTGTAATCTCACTGTGCAGTGCATTAAGGCACCATGTGCACATCATTTTAATGGCATTGTAAGACTCTTATATAGCCATATCTCAGACCCTGCACCATTTACCTGAAACATGCTCTTCCAACTGAGGGTTCTTGAGTCCCACTAAGATGAAGGTGATCCCCCCTGCAGCAGCAGTTAAACTGTTGGCTTGGCTTAGTGGCAGGAGGATTTAATGGAGAAGATGTCTCCCAACCATTTGACCTAAAGGAACAAGTGAACAAGCCCATCTTTCAAGTGTGGTGTCACTTGTCCGTCTAGGATGGAGGTTAATCACCTCCCTCACTAGTCAATATTGAGATGCTCTATGGAGGGGGAGGGTGTTTACTATATAGAATCTGTTACCCCCTTTGAGATAAAAGGATCTCATGCACTTTCTCAATCTACTTTCTAACAGGTAGAAACCATACTTACTCACGCAGGGAAGGGGAGGGAGAGTTACATCTGGGCTATCATTGTTTATATAACAAATATATTCACTATAACCAGAATAGTTATATTAATAAGTTTATTATACAACTATTAAAGCATATGTATGTTACTTTTAAATATATTTATATCAAGACCAAAACGGACATGCTATACGTTGCAAATCCAGCAATCACACTGTTAAGACCTACTGGGATATAAAGAAAAAAATTGGAGCCATAAGGTTTAAGTTTGCAACAAAGTGATTCACTTTATTGGAAGAAATAGCACTTCCTTCTTCATTTCTGCTTTCCAAAAATGTAATGTTCTTTGTATGCACCTTTCCGAAACCAAACATTGATTCATACTTTAGAAATATGGAAATTTCAAACTTCTATAGGCTTTCCTATTATTTTTGGCAAAGAAACTTTTATGGTAATAAATGCAACACATGGAATTAATTAGAACTTTGAAAAAGCAACATAGAATTAGAATACCCATAATAATTATTACTAGTATAATGCCTAAAGGAATCTTCAATTTCTAAACAAACAGGCCAAAATAGTGTGGCTAACTCTGCTAGTTACAATAAACATATAAAGTTTACATTTTTTGATCCGGCCTACATTTCTGATAAATATTTGTACTTAGCTCCTAAAAGACATGCAGTCATTATATTACTGTCACTACAGTTGTGCTCATAAGTTTACATACCCTGGCAGAATTTATGATTTCTTGGCCATTTTTCAGAGAATATGAATGATAACACAAAAACTTTTCTTTCACTCATGGTTAGTGTTTGGCTGAAGCCATTTATTATCAATCAACTGTGTTTAGTCTTTTTAAATCATAATGACAACAGAAACTACCCAAATGACCCTGATCAAAAGTTTACATACCCTGGTGATTTTGGCCTGATGCACACAAGTTGACACAAAGGGGTTTGAATGGCTATTAAAGGTAACCATCCTCACCTGTGATCTGTTTGCTTGTAATTAGTGTGTGTGTGTATAAAAGGTCAATGAGTTTCTGGACTCCTGACAGACCCTTGCATCTTTCATCCAGTGCTGCACTGACGTTTCTGGATTCTGAGTCATGAGGAAAGCAAAAGAGTTGTCAAAGGATCTGCAGGAAAAGGTAGTTGAACTGTATAAAACAGGAAAGGGATATAAAAAGATATCCAAGGAATTGAGAATGCCAATCAGCAGTGTTCAAACTCTAATCAAGAAGTGGAAAATAAGGGGTTCTGTTGAAACCAAACCACGATCAGGTAGACCAACTAATATTTCAGTCACAGCTGCCAGGAAAATTGTTCGGGATGCAAAGAAAATCCCACAAATAACTTCAGGTGAAATACAGGACTCTCTGAAAACATGTGGTGTGGCTGTTTCAAGATGCACAATAAGGAGACACTTGAAGAAAGATGAGCTGCATGGTCCAGTCGCCAGAAGAAAGCCATTACTACACAAATGCCACAAAGTATCCCGCTTACAATACGCTAAACAGCACATAGACAAGTCTCAAACCTACTGGCACAAAGTCATTTGGAGTAATGAGACCAAAATTGAGCTTTTTGGCCACAACCATAAATGCTACATTTGGAGGGGAGCAAAAAGGCCTATGATGAAAGGTACACCATTCCTACTGTGAAACACGGAGGTGGATCGCTGATGTTTTGGAGATGTGTGAGCTACAAAGGCACAGGAAATTTGGTCAGAATTGATGGCAAGATGAATGCAGTATGTTATCAAAAAATACTGGAGGAAAATTTGCATTCAGCAGCCCGGAAACTGCACATGGGACGTACTTGGACATTCCAACATGAGTCAAGTCGACCTGTCATTGGCTACAGCAGAATAAAGTGAAGGTTCTGGAGTGGCCATCTCAGTCTCCTGACCTCAATATCATTGAGCCACTCTGGGGAGATCTCAAACGTGTATTTCATGCAAGACAGCTCAAGAATTGACAGGAACTAGAGGCTTTTTGCCAGGAAGAATGGGCAGCTTTACCATCTGAGAAGATAAAAGCCTCATCCACAAATACCACAAAAGACTTCAAGCTGTCATTGATGTTAAAGGGGGCAATACAAGGTATTAAGAACTGGAGTATGTAAACTTTTGATGAGGGTCATTTGGGTAGTTTCTGTTGTCATTATGATTTAAAAAGAGTAACCACAGTTGATTGATAATAAATGGCTTCAGCCAAACACTAACCATGAGTGAAAGAAAAGTTTTTGTGTTATCATTAATATTCTCCGAAAAATGGCCAAGAAATCAAATTCTGCCAGGATATGTAAACTTATCAGCACAACTGTATGTACATTTACAATATTGACACCAAAAGATCGCCATTTACCACTTTATTGATGACTCCCTCAACTGATCTCTTCCATTTTTAGTACATGTTCAGAGCAAAAAGTATAACAAGATAATACACCCTGATATTCTCTAGGATTATTAGCCAATATTTAAAAATTCCTGTATTTTGCATTTCATTTCTTGTTATCTTGACTCGCCCTAGATAAAACTCACTAGGAAATTTATAAATGTCCCACATATTTTTGAGCCCAAATGAACAATGGACTCCTGTTTAAGGATTGTGCTACTCTTCTGCCCTAAAAATGTTGCAATGCTAGCTATTGATCCTACTTCAGAGATTTTTTGATGATGAAATAAATTGCTACAGGATTCATCCTGCCTGTACGTATTGTCTCTGGCTATTTCCTTAAAAAAAAATACTCCCATCTTGCCTACTTGATCATGTGAATTGTTAATACCAGTTTTTTTCTGTCACTTACTTACTTTCTCCTAAGTGGTCTATTTTCTAGGTTCATTATTCAACCACACAGATAAAGAAACAGACTTTTTTCCATCTACATATTTTCTGTCTCTTAACTGGTCACAAGTAAAATGTCCTGATAGTGGAATAAAAATATCCTCATAGATTTCTTAGTACAGGGCAAAATAAATGCTAAACAGAAGGAAAACAAACTGGCAACTTAATGAATTATGCTCAGCATGTGAACTATCAGCAGAATAGCAGACGATTAAAACAAAACAATAAAAAGACTGCAGCAATATTTTGAGACGTTTGTGCAAAATGTCCCCAGTAAACCTGTTCAGAGAGGAGTTCTGAGGCCTCAGTTGCTCTTCTAGGCTCAGAACTACAAAAATAGACTAGAATAAAAATAAACAAATACACTAATACAAGCTTCTGCTCAATGAGCAATATAAATAATTCCCTTACCTGTCTGTCTTTGAAGAATGCCTAATCTATCTAGGGATGAAAATATCTGTTGTGCTGTATTTATGGAGTAGAGAGGCACTGGGCAACAACAGGACTTGTGGTGCAAAGAGGGCTGATACCAACTTGGTGTAATATACAAAATAATGCCCTAAATGGTGTCTAGTGGAAATAAAGGGGAATTGCAGCAATCCCACGGTCAGCTTTATTTTTTTGAAACATATACCGCATGTGACCTGAGTGACCTTATCATGTGTGCACACATATTATAACCTCAGAAGATGGCATCAACCACTAGACCCTCCAAACTCATGAGGAGACCCAGAATACACATCCTCTACACATAAAACCAATGATGCAGAAGAAACTAAGCCCTGACCATTCTGGGATAAACAGAACTAAGTATAGAAGCACTCATTAAGGGAAGCTAACTTTAACCCCTTAATGACCGAGGAAGTGCAGGGTCCGTCCTCAGAAAAAAGGCAGTTAACGCCTGAGAACGTACCCTGCACGTCCTCGGTGTGGAAAGCAGCTGGAAGCGATCCTGCTCGCTTCCAGCTGCTTTCCGGTTATTGCAGTGATGCCTCGATATGGAGGCATCCTGCAATAACCTTTTACGGCCATCCGATGCAGAGAGAGCCACTCTGTGGCCCTCTCTGCACCGGACATCGATGGCCGGTATCGTTGGTGGGTGGGAGCCGGTATGGGGAGGTGGGTGGCGGCCATCGATGGCCCTGGTCATGTGGAGGGGGGCGGGATCGTGGGCGGGGAAGACCGGGGGAGCAGGCAGGCGCGCGCACGTGCACGAGGGGGCGGGCGCGTGCACGGGGAGGGAGCGGGTGGGAGCCGCTACACTACAGAAAAAATGTGTCCCAAAGCTAAATAAAAGTGGGACATTTAATGTAAAAAAAAAACCATTAGGTGTAATTTAGGTGGTGGGGGTTGGTGCGTGGGTGGGGGGAGCTACACTACAGAAAAAATAAAAAAAATAAAAAAATAAACATTTGATTGTTCAAACTGGGTACTGGCAGAACAGCTGCCAGTACCCAAGATGGCCCCCAATAAGGCTGAGGGGGAGGCTTAGAGAGCTGTTTTGGGGGGGATCAGGGAGGTTGGGGGGTTAAGGGGGATCCTAAACACAGCATATGTAAATATGCTTTTTTTTTTTCTTTTAAAAAAAAACCCAAAAACTTTTATTTTAGTACTGGCAGACTTTCTGCCAGTACTTAAGATGGCGGGGACAATTGTGGGGTGGGGGAGGGAAGGGAGCTGTTTGGGAGGGATCAGGGGGTGGGATGTGTCAGGTGGGAGGCTGATCTCTACACTAAAGCTAAATTAACCCTGCAAGCTCCCTACAAGCTCCCTAATTAACCCCTTCATGCTAGCCATAATACACGTGTGATGCGCAGCAGCATTTAGCGACTTTCTAATTAGCAAAAAGCAACGCCAAAGTCATATATGTCTGCTATTCTGAACAAAGGGCATCCCAGAGAAAGCATTTACAACCATTTGTGCCATAATTGCACAAGCTGTTTGTAAATAATTTCAGTGAGAAACCTAAAATTGTGAAAAAAATTAACCTTTTTTTTTATTTGATCGCATTTGGCGGTGAAATGGTGGCATGGAATATACCAAGATAGGCCTAGATCAATACTTGGGGTTGTCTACTACACTACACTAAAGCTAAAATTAACCCTAGAGCTCCCTACATGCTCCCTAATTAACCCCTTCACTGCTGAGCATAATACACGTATTGTGCGCAGTGGCATTTAGCAGCCTTCTAATTACCAATAAAGCAACGCCAAAGCCATATATGTCTGCTATTTCTGACAAAGGGGATCCCAGAGAAGCATTTACAATAATTTATGCTATAATTGCATAAGTTGTTTGTAAATAATTTCAGTGAGAAACCTAAACTTTGTGAAAATATTTGTGAAAAAGTGAACAATTTTTTTTATTTGATCGCATTTTGGCGGTGAAATAGTGGCATGAAATATACCAAAATGGGCCTAGATCAATACTTTGGGATGTCTTCGAAAAAAAAAATATATACATGTCAATGGATATTCAGGGATTCCTGAAAGATATTAGTGTCCCAATGTAACTAGCGCTAATTTTTGAAAAAAAAAGTGGTTTGGAAATAGCAAAGTGCTACTTGTATTTTATGGCCCTATAACTTGCAAAAAAAAGCAAAGAACATGTAAACATTGGGTATTTCTAAACTCAGGGACAAAATTTAGAAACTATTTAGCATGGGTGTTTTTTTGGTGGTTGTAGATGTGTAACAGATTTTGGGGGTCAAAGTTAGAAAAAGTGTGTTTTTTTTTCATTTTATCCTCATATTTTATAATGTTTTTTATAGTAAATTATAAGATATTATGAAAATAATGGTATCTTTTGAAAGTCCATTTAATGGCGAGAAAAACGGTATATAATATGTGTGGGTACAGTAAATGAGTAAGACGAAAATTACAGCTAAACACAAACACCGCAAAAATGTAAAAATAGCCTTGGTCCCAAACGGACAGAAAAATGGAAAAAGTGCTGCGGTCATTAAGGGGTTAAAGTGGCAAAAGGGGAGTAGTAAAATGTGTCCTTCCCCCCCTAAAGATGTAAGTTTTTCTCTTGTGAGTAATTATATAGGGTGAGCTAAGATAGTCTCATGTAATTTAAATTATCCAGCAATTCTAAAAAGGTATGAAAGGGTTTTCATTGTTTGGTTTTTAATCTGGAGGTCTTAATTAACCATGGTCTTTTTAAGTGATGTAGAAACTCCATTTGTAGGCCACTTAGAAAAACCTAGGGAGAAATGGTGTTGGCTTTTAAAAATAAAATGCAGGGATCATTCTGCATTACTGGACCAAATAACCTAAATTTCTTTCATGTAATTAGCAAGAGTCCATGAGCTAGTGACGTATGGGATATACATTCCTACCAGGAGGGGCAAAGTTTTCCCAAACCTCAAAATGCCTATAAATACACCCCTCACCACACCCACAATTCAGTTTTTACAAACATTGCCTCCGATGGAGGTGGTGAAGTAAGTTTTGTGCTAGATTCTATGTTGATATGTGCTCCGCAGCAAGTTGGAGCCCGGTTTTTCCTCTCAGCGTGCAGTGATGTCAGAGGGATGTTGAGGAGAGTATTGCCTATTTGAATGCAGTGATCTCCTTCTACGGGGTCTATTTCATAGGTTCTCTGTTATCGGTCGTAGAGATTCATCTCTTACCTCCCTTTTCAGATCGACGATATACTCTTATATATACCATTACCTCTGCTGATTCTCGTTTCAGTACTGGTTTGGCTTTCTACAAACATGTAGAAGAGTGTCACTGGGGTAAGTAAATCTTATTTTCTGTGACACTCTAAGCTATGGTTGGGCACTTTTGTTTATAAAAGTTCTAATATATGTATTCAAACATTTATTTGCCTTGACTCAGAATGTTCAACTTTCCTTATTTTTCAGACAGTCAGTTTCATATTTGGGATAAATGCATTTGATTTAATCATTTTTTCTTACCTTCAAAAATTTGACTTTTTTTCCCTGGGGCTGTGAGGCTCGCGGGGGCTGACAATGCGTCATTTTATTGCGTCCTTCTTGGCGCGGACTTTTTTGGCGCAAAAAATTCTTTTCCGTTTCCGGCGTCCTACGTGTCGCCGGAAGTTGCGTCATTTTGTGACGTTATTTTGCGCCAAAAATGTTGGCGTTCCGGAAGTGGCGTCAATTTTGGTGCCAAAAGATTTAAGGCGCCAAATAATGTGGGCGTTCTTATTTGGCGCTAAAAATATGGGCGGTCGCTTTTGTCTCCACATTATTTAAGTCTCATTTTTCATTGCTTCTGGTTGCTAGAAGCTTGTTCTTTGGCATTTTTTCCCATTCCTGATACTGTCATTTAAGGGAATTTGATCAATTTTGCTTTATATGTTGTTTTTTCTCTTACATATTGCAAGATGTCTCACGTTGCATCTGAGTCAGAAGATACTACAGGAAAAATCGCTGTGTCTAGTGCTCGGATCTACCAAAGCTAAGTGTATCTGCTGTAAACTTTTGGTAGCTATTTCTCCGGCTGTTGTTTGTATTAATTGTCATGACAAACCTTGTTAATGCAGATAATATCTTCCTTTAGTAAAGTACCATTGTCTGTTGCAGTTCCTTCAAACATCTACAGGTGCAGAATGTTCCTGATAATATAAGAGATTTGTTTCTGAATCCATCAAGAAGGCTATGTCTGTTATTTCTTCTTCTAGTAAACGTAAAAAATCTTTTAAAACTTCTCTCCCTACAGATGAATTTTTAAATGAAACATCATCATTCTGATTCTGATGACTCTTCTGGTTCAGAGGATTCTGTTTCAGAGATTGATGCTGATAAATCTTCATATTTATTTAAATGGAATTTATTCGTTCTTTACTTAAAGAAGTACTAATTGCCTTTAGAACTAGAGATTCTGGTCTCTTGATACTAATTCTAAACGTTTAGATAAGGTATTTAAATCTCCTGTGGCTTATTCCAGAAGTCTTTTCCTGTTCCTAATGCTATTTCTGCAGTAATTTCCAAAGAATGGGATAAATTGGGTAATTCATTTACTCCTTCTAAACGTTTTTAAGCAATTATATCCTGTACCCGTCTGACAGGTTAGAATTTTGGACAAAATCCCTAAAGTTGATGGGGCTATTTCTACCCTTGCTAAACGCACTACTATTCTACGTCAGATGGTACTTCGTTTAAAGATCCTTTAGATAGGAAAATTGAATCCTTTTCTAAGAAAAGCTTATCTGTGTTCAGGTAATCTTCTTAGACCTGCTATATCATTGGCTGATGTTGCTGCAGCTTCAACTTTGGTTGAAACTTTTAGCGCAACAAGTAACAAATCATGATTCTCATGATATTATTATTCTTCTTCAGCATGCTAATAATTTTATCTGTGATGCCATTTTTTATATTATCAGAGTTGATGTCAGGTTTATGTCTCTAGCTATTTTAGCTAGAAGAGCTTTATGGCTTAAGACTTGGAATGCTGATATGGCTTCTAAATCAACTCTACTTTCCATTTCTTTCCAGGGTAACAAATTATTTGGTTCTCAGTTGGATTCTATTATCTCAACTGTTACTGGTGGGAAAGGAACTTTTTTACCACAGGATAAAAAATCTAAAGGTAAAAACAGGGCTAATAATCGTTTTCGTTCCTTTCGTTTCAACAAAGAACAAAAGCCTGATCCTTCATCCTCAGGAGCAGTTTCAGTTTGGAAACCATCTCCAGTCTGGAATAAATCCAAGCCTGCTAGAAAGGCAAAGCCTGCTTCTAAGTCCACATGAAGGTGCGGCCCTCATTCCAGCTCAGCTGGTAGGGGGCAGGTTACGTTTTTTCAAAGTAATTTGGATCAATTCTGTTCACAATCTTTGGATTCAGAACATTGTTTCTGAAGGGTACAGAATTGGTTTCAAGATGAGACCTCCTGCAAAGAGATTTTTTCTTTCCCGTGTCCCAGTAAATCCAGTGAAAGCTCAAGCATTTCTGAATTGTGTTTCAGATCTAGAGTTGGCTGGAGTAATTATGCCAGTTCCAGTTCCCGAACAGGGGATGGGGTTTTATTCAAATCTCTTCATTGTACCAAAGAAGGAGAATTCCTTCAGACCAGTTCTGGATCTAAAAATATTGAATCGTTATGTAAGGATACCAACGTTCAAGATGGTAACTATAAGGACTATCTTGCCTTTTGTTCAGCAAGGGAATTATATGTCCACAATAGATTTACAGGATGCATATCTGCATATTCCGATTCATCCAGATCATTATCAGTTCCTGAGATTCTCTTTTCTGGACAAACATTACCAGTTTGTGGCTCTACCGTTTGGCCTAGCTACAGCTCCAAGAATTTTTACAAAGGTTCTCGGTGCCCTTTTGTCTGTAATCAGAGAACAGGGTATTGTGGTATTTCCTTATTTGGACGATATCTTGGTACTTGCTCAGTCTTTACATTTAGCAGAATCTCATACGAATCGACTTGTGTTGTTTCTTCAAGATCATGGTTGGAGGATCAATTTACCAAAAAGTTCATTGATTCCTCAGACAAGGGTAACCTTTCTGGGTTTCCAGATAGATTCAGTGTCCATGACTCTGTCTTTAACAGACAAGAGACGTCTAAAATTGATTTCAGCTTGTCGAAACCTTCAGTCACAATCATTCCCTTCGGTAGCCTTATGCATGGAAATTCTAGGTCTTATGACTGCTGCATCGGACGCGATCCCCTTTGCTCGTTTTCACATGCGACCTCTTCAGCTCTGTATGCTGAATCAATGGTGCAAGGATTACACAAAGATATCTCAATTAATATCTTTAAAACCGATTGTTCGACACTCTCTAACGTGGTGGACAGATCACCATCGTTTAATTCAGGGGGCTTCTTTTGTGCTTCCGACCTGGACTGTAATTTCAACAGATGCAAGTCTCACAGGTTGGGGAGCTGTGTGGGGATCTCTGACGGCACAAGGAGTTTGGGAATCTCAGGAGGTGAGATTACCGATCAATATTTTGGAACTCCGTGCAATTTTCAGAGCTCTTCAGTTTTGGCCTCTTCTGAAGAGAGAATCGTTCATTTGTTTTCAGACAGACAATGTCACAACTGTGGCATACATCAATCATCAAGGAGGGACTCACAGTCCTCTGGCTATGAAAGAAGTATCTCGAATTTTGGTTTGGGCGGAATCCAGCTCCTGTCTAATCTCTGCGGTTCATATCCCAGGTGTAGACAATTGGGAAGCGTATTATCTCAGTCGCCAAACGTTGCATCCGGGCGAATGGTCTCTTCACCCAGAGGTATTTCTTCAGATTGTTCAAAGGTGGGAACTTCCAGAAATAGATCTGATGGCGTCTCATCTAAACAAGAAACTTCCCAGATATCTGTCCAGATCCCGGGATCCTCAGGCGGAGGCAGTGGATGCATTATCACTTCCTTGGAAGTATCATCCTGCCTATATCTTTCCGCCTCTAGTTCTTCTTCCAAGAGTAATCTCCAAGATTCTGAAGGAATGCTCGTTTGTTCTGCTGGTAGCTCCGGCATGGCCTCACAGGTTTTGGTATGCGGATCTTGTCCGGATGGCCTCTTGCCAACCGTGGACTCTTCCGTTAAGACCAGACCTTCTGTCACAAGGTCCTTTTTTCCATCAGGATCTGAAATCCTTAAATTTAAAGGTATGGAGATTGAACGCTTGATTCTTGGTCAAAGAGGTTTCTCTGACTCTGTGATTAATACTATGTTACAGGCTCGTAAATCTGTATCTAGAGAGATATATTATAGAGTCTGGAAGACTTATATTTCTTGGTGTCTTTCTCATCATTTTTCTTGGCATTCTTTTAGAATACCGAGAATTTTACAGTTTCTTCAGGATGGTTTAGATAAGGGTTTGTCTGCAAGTTCCTTGAAAGGACAAATCTCTGCTCTTTCTGTTCTTTTCCACAGAAAGATTGCTATTCTTCCTGATATTCATTGTTTTATACAAGCTTTGGTTCGTATAAAACCTGTCATTAAGTCTATTTCTCCTCCTTGGAGTTTGAATTTGGTTCTGGGAGCTCTTCAAGCTCCTCCCTTTGAACCTATGCATTCATTGGACATTAAATTACTTTCTTGGAAAGTTTTGTTCCTTTTGGCCATCTCTTCTGCCAGAAGAGTTTCTGAATTATCTGCTCTTTCTTGCGAGTCTCCTTTTCTGATTTTTCATCAGGATAAGGCGGTGTTGCGAACTTCTTTTGAATTTTTACCTAAAGTTGTGAATTCCAACAACATTAGTAGAGAAATTGTGGTTCCTTCATTATGTCCTAATCCTAAGAATTCTAAGGAGAAATCATTGCATTCTTTGGATGTTGTTAGAGCTTTGAAATATTATGTTGAAGCTACTAAATCTTTCCGAAAGACTTCTAGTCTATTTGTTATCTTTTCCGGTTCTAGAAAAGGCCAGAAAGCTTCTGCCATTTCTTTGGCATCTTGGTTGAAATCTTTAATTCATCTTGCCTATGTTGAGTCGGGTAAAACTCCGCCTCAGAGGATTACAGCTCATTCTACCAGGTCAGTTTTTACTTCCTGGGCGTTTAGGAATGAAGCTTCGGTTGATCAGATTTGCAAAGCAGCAACTTGGTCCTCTTTGCATACTTTTACTAAATTCTACCATTTTGATGTATTTTCTTCTTCTGAAGCAGTTTTTGGTAGAAAAGTACTTCAGGCAGCGGTTTCAGTCTGAATCTTCTGCTTATGTTTTTCATTAAACTTTATTTTGGGTGTGGATTATTTTCAGCAGGAATTGGCTGTCTTTATTTTATCCCTCCCTCTCTAGTGACTCTTGTGTGGAAAGATCCACATCTTGGGTAATCATTATCCCATACGTCACTAGCTCATGGACTCTTGCTAATTACATGAAAGAAAACATAATTTATGTAAGAACTTACCTGATAAATTCATTTCTTTCATATTAGCAAGAGTCCATGAGGCCCGCCCTTTTTTTGTGGTGGTTATGATTTTTGTATAAAGCACAATTATTCCAATTCCTTATTTTATATGCTTTCGCACTTTTTTATCACCCCACTTCTTGACTATTCATTAAACTGAATTGTGGGTGTGGTGAGGGGTGTATTTATAGGCATTTTGAGGTTTGGGAAACTTTGCCCCTCCTGGTAGGAATGTATATCCCATACGTCACTAGCTCATGGACTCTTGCTAATATGAAAGAAATGAATTTATCAGGTAAGTTCTTACATAAATTATGTTTTTTAGGAAGATATTCTCTACTTCTTAACATAGAACAATATATTCACTACACTAATAAAAAAAAAAAAAGAAATACTATTACTCTTCTAATAATGTAATTGTTTTAAAATATCCATGCATGGGGGGGGGGGGCATGCCTGGACGGCGGCCATGAGAAATCACATACATTAGAATCTCCATGCTCAAAACAGATAACCCCCCAGTTATGTATAATTATTTCAACTATCCTTACTAATAAGCACTGATTTTATAAGCAAGAACAGTTGGTAGTTTGGTGGATACATTTCTTTGTGAATTTCACTCAAGCTGAAGCACTAAACTGGGCCGTTGGAGGTCAAGATGGCGGCCTACTTCTCTGGCTTCTCACCCCCCTCCCTCCGGTTCACTGAGTAAAGCAGTTCAAACTAAGCCGTTTTATAACCCCAATTAGCCTACCAATCTGACATTTGGAGTCAAGACCCGCTGGTGTCCTACCTGGTACTATACCGTTTACATAGCAATATGGAGTCTCTTATGAAGTGGGAGTCTGGAACCTTGCAACTACTAGATACTCACTTTGCGGATCTGGAAAAGGAGCTCTGTATAGTAAAACTAGTGCATGGAGCGTATGTGAGGGGAACGTCATAAGGGAGGGGCTGCTGGGAGAGAACAAAGGGTGATCTAGGTGTGCCAGGTGGGGGGTAGAGGCATGAGATAAGGAGAGCAGACATTGGTCAGGAGCAGGGACAGGGGTGGAGCTGGAGGTAAAGGTGTTATAAGGAAGGGGAGTGCAGGAGGGAGTCACTAACCTTTTTTCTTTGTTTGGGAAAGAACTTTGGATGTTGAAAGCTCAATCATTGCTAAATTGCTGCTGGTAACGTATAAAATTGTACTATTGCTTAAGCTTTCTTTATAGCAATAGCATAGCCGAAGCTGTGATTTAAATGTGTATTGTTATGTCTATAAATTTATATTAATATATTAGTGTATCCTATATAATAATTATCCTAGCATTGTGAATGTATCACTGTGGAAAAAGTTTTTTTTGTATTTTATACCATAAGTTAATTTTTAGTTACTGGTAATGTTTTTTAAAATTGTATTGTGGCTTGATCTGACTTATTAGGCTGTATTGGTTGATATATTTATATGTTAGTAAGGTATACATTGCTCTGATTGATTATTTAAGTCATGTAAGACTATTTTGGTTAGATAGCTATATTATACCGCCAGGAATTCTATTCGGTTTGGACATTTGCTAGCTAAATGTTGTTAAATAAGCCATATGCCGAATTGGTTATTGTTACTGGCTAATTAGAATTGTTATATCTAGTAGCATTAATTTGTGATATTTATAGTTTATTAGTTTTATTATGGTTCTGGGGACGCTGGGCCCGGGTTTTTTCTTTCGTGATTCGGATGGGGCATGAGATTTTGGCCGGCTTCTCTGGTTCGCTCCTATAGTAGGATTTTCTTTGTTCTCTTGGTATCTTTATGTGAAATGCAAGAATGTAAGTTTAGATGCCGGCCCATTGTTGGTGAACAACCTGGGTTGTCCTTGCTGACTGGTGATAAATTCTTCCACCAATAAAAAGTGCTGTTCAAAGTTCTGAATTATAAATAAAAAAAAATAAAACAAAAGCTTAGATGCCTTCTTTTTTGGATAGGGATAGCAGGAGGGCGTGAGCATTTAATGGGGGGAGTAGATTAGGGGGTTGCTTGGGGTTGCATGCTCTGTCTAAGTCACGGGGGAGGGGGTTTTAGTTCGGTGTCCCTTTAATTCCTAATAATATGGTGACCATATCCAGGATACAGGCGATTTCATTGAATATTAATTAATATTAATATTTATATACCTTGCTTTATATTATAATTTTAATATGGTAAAAATCAATTAATATGTATCTGGTCATAATCAATATTCTATTTACTGCATAAATATAATCACCGTGTTTATAAAATAAAAAATAACCTGTTCAGAAATTAGGAAATATTTTATTTGGGTTTAAATATTAATATTTGATAATAATCGTATTGTCATTAATTGCTAGATATCTCAATAGTATTATTTTGGAGTGCGCTACTGAGATTATATAACAATTTTCTGGGGTGCACTGCTAAGATTCTACTATATGAATTGGAGGTATTGCTGACAAAAAATGTATTATTGTAATTAATTATTGATATTTATAATCCATAAATAATCTCATTAGGAGGACACCCCTAAATTTTACTAATATTTATTGAATACACCTCCAAGATATTCTAATGAACAAAATATCTAATGGAGGGGAGAGAACGCCAAACTTTTGTGTCGGTCTTTATTATTATTAATTAAAGAAAATCAGTCGGGAGAAGGGAAGGTTATAAATTAATGGGATTGCAGGGAATGAAAAACTAAAGTTTAAATTCCTTAGTACAGTGTACTGACAGAATACTACGGGAACAGCTTAAGGAGGTTACTTTGTTAGCAAAGGGAAGTAAGGTGTGGATTGTTGTTTTAAGCATTGTTTAGAAGCTAGATAAGCCAGGTTTACAGTTTCAGATGGTCATGCTTCTCCTGGATTGATTAATTAATATGCGTAATGTCCTAGGAGGAGGGGTTGCATAGGGGATATAAGTTGATAAACACCATGCAATGGCAGAAAAATAATTTTGTCTTTACGATAAGAGGTGTGATAGAGGGAATTCCTGTAAATATAGGCATGTGTGTAGATATTGTAACGGAAGTCACTCTGGTGTGGATTGTAAAAGGGGCAACGTGAATAGGCCCAGGTATTCCTTTCAAGGGCAGGGTAATACCAGTAGTGGAGTTGGATTGGGGTTTGGCCAAAACACCACTGAAGATAGATAGGTTGTTACAGGAACTACTGGCATATGAGAACATAGAGGATAGAAAATTTCTAGAGCATAGTTTGTCTGAGGGTTTTGTGGTACCAGTTTGCTGCAAGAGAAATTGGACAAGGAGGTAAAATTAGGGAGGATGGCAGGCACATTTAAAGAAAAAACGATTGAGGATTTAGTAGGGCAAGTACAGGATGATCCAACACTTATATTACCCCAGGGGAGGGTCAGTAAATGATGCAATAGCTAAAAAGGATTCATTTGTTGAATACCAGTCTTTTGACAGGGCAGTGCATATGGTGCGGGCTTTGGGTAAGGGAGCTTTGTTATTAAAAATTGACATAGATTCAGCATTTTGTTTGTTGCCCCTTAACCCAGAGAGTTTTAAATTAAGGGGTTGCAAGTTTTAATGGCAACTATTATGTTGATAAAAGTTTACCCATAGGGTGTTCAATTTCGTTTAGTTCTTTTTTGCATTGGTTAAGCATTAAGAAGTCTGGTATGGGCGATGTTGTTCACTATTTAGATGAATTTTTTTTGGGGGGATGGGCTTAGCGGGAGCTAACGATTGCGAAAGGTTAAAGGTGAATTATTTGCAAATGTTGGAAAATTTTGGGAGTACCGGTAGCTATGGAGAAGACAGAGGGGCCTTGTACCAAGCTAGTCTTGCTAGGTATAGTCATAGATTCCGTGAAGGGCCAATGCGAGTTACCAGAGGAGAAGGGAAAAAAAGCCAAGGATCTGATAAGGGAAATTGTAGGGAGTAGAAAAATATCGCTCAGGGAAATGGAGAAAGTCCTAGGAATTTTTGAACTTTGCGTGTAAGGTTTTACGAGTGGGCAGAGTATTTAAGAGAAGATTGGAGTTGAGTACCTGTGGAATAAAGAAGCCAGAACAGAAAATCAGAATAACCAAATAATTGAAGGAAGATCTCAAAGTGTGGGATTCATTCTTGATCCAGTTTAATGGGGTGAGGATTTGGGAGAAGGAAATTCTATCGGAGGAGCTTGAGTTTTTTATGGAAAGGGGGAAAGTGGTGCGCAGGAGGGTGACCAGAAAGATGGAAGGAAATGGATTGGGTTAAGAACTTGGAACTGCTGGAGCTATTCCCCTTAGTGATAGCAATAGACTTATGGGGCGAGGAGTTGGCAAATAGAAATTTAATCTGTTGGTCGAACAACAGGGGAGTGGTAGAGGTCATCAACCTTCTATCTGCATCATCGCTACCAGTAATTAGGTACCTAAGGTATTTGGGTCTGAAATGTTTAAAGCATAACATCTGTATCAGGGCCAAACATATTCCGGGTTTCAGAAATGTAGTGGCGGACACGCTATCCCGTTTTAAATGGGAGAAGTTTAGGGTCTAGCCCCCAATGCCAGACAAGAAGGTGAATGTTGCCCTGGACTTCTTTGGCAGATTGGCAACGGATAGACCGAAATAAGGAACTCGTCGAAGGCCCTGGCACCAAGTAAATGGGCGGTTTACAGAAAATATGGGGAACTATGGTGCAAGTATAGGAAGGGGACACGAGAAGGGGAGGAAGGAAGATTCCTAGAAAGGTTGATGGAGCTAAGGAGAGAAGGGGTTAAAAAAGAGCGGTTAGGATCAGTGCTAGTGGGGATAGCATATTGCACGCAGCTATATGGTGGAATAGATTGGACTAAGAAGTTCATAGTGAAAAAGATTGTGGGGGCATGGGGGAGAGATGAGGAGAAGGTAACAGATAGGAGGGAACCAGTAACAGAAGATAGATTGGAAAGAATGGTAGGGGTATTGTCAGGGGTTTGCGCAAGCACAGATGAGGTGATAATTTTCAGGACAGCATTCATAGTGGCTTTCCACAGAGCAATGAGGATAGGGGAGCTGCTGCCAAAAAACAGGAAGGTAGGAAAAGGGGGAGTAGAAACAGGGGACGTGAGATGCGGGGAGGAAGCAGTGCTGGTATTTGTAAGACGATCCAAGACAGATACAGAAGGAAAAGGGGCATGGTTGAATATGGTAGGGACAGGAGGGACACTGTGCCCGGTGGCCTGTGTGAAAAGTTATCTAGCAACTCAAAGGGGCAAAGGGCGAACATTCCTGCGGCATGCGGATGGGTCGGAGGTAACAAACTTTCAATTCAAGAGCGTACTGCAGAGGGTGGTGAGGAAGCTAGGGTGGGGGAGTGCATACTTTGCACCACACTCCTTTAGAATAGGTGCGGCAACTGCTGCAGAGAGCAGAGGCGGTTCAGAGGAACAAATAAAAAACTGGGGAGATGGAAATCGGCAGCCTATAAGTCATACATTAGGATGCGAGAAAGTAAGGCAGGAGGGATATAGATAAGATGGTATTATTATTGCTGTGTTGGTTTGGTGTGCGGCGAGGTTTGGAAAAGCACAGATGAATAGTTACTAACATGTGAAATTTGTTTTATTACAGGCAAAATATTAAGAGTCTGGATAGTGGGGCATTCCTACGTTTATTGGGCGCAGGCTAGGGCAGCAGCGTCAGGGCAAGGGGTACACATAAGTTTTTTGCATAAGGAAGCTAGCATGATATGGATAGGCACTGATTATACACCTCGGGGAAAACAATATAGGAGCATACCCGCTCAGAGAGCCGGAAGAGAAAGTGGCAGAAGGAATGAGATGGTTAAAGGTAGCAGGGCCATCAGTGCTGGTTATATGGTCCAACATAGTGTCAAGCTTGTACTGAAGGAACTCGTATACGAGTAAGTATAGATCAAGGAGAAAGGTGAATCAGGTAGCAGCGAAGGTAATGAAGGAGATAGGGGGCGGAGTAGTAGAGCACCCATTGATAGCAGCCAAAAAGGAGGAGCTGCTCAGACGGGATGGAGTACACCTCATGGATGAGGGGAATGACCACATGCTGGCGGACATCAGAGGGATGTGCCAAGAGCTGGTGGAGGTAAGGAAAGGTCACGAATGGCGGAGAATGGTGGGCCGAAAGAGGGGCTCTTTTGGTGGCGGTGAAGTTTGTGCACGACACGTGGGCGGGGCAGAAGGGGAGGTGGGAGGATCCTGCGGCATACCCAGCCCTGTGGGGTGATCCGGTGGTCTATCTAGGGGGAGGGCTGTGCCGTGGGTTCTCCCTTCTCCAAGCTGCCCTGCCAGGGGGGGGGGTAGTTGTTACACCCCCCTAGGCGTGGTTCCCAAAATTCTGGTTTTAATGCAAGGGCATTATTTGGTGTTTTATTGAGTTGATTTATGGCTGAATTTTTCAAGATATAGTTAAAGGTGGCAAAATTCAATTAAGTAATAAAATCGTGACCTTTCCACATTTCGCCATAACTACTGTGTCTGTGTTTTTATTTTAGATAAGAATTAGATAAGAGAAACGGTGATCATGGGGTTATGGTTTTTGGGTGTTATACATGTACTGGGCAAAGGAATGCAGCCTCCTCACCTTAAACTAGTGCATGGAGCGTATGTGAGGGGAACGTCATAAGGGAGGGGCTGCTGGGAGAGAACAAAGGGTGATCTAGGTGTGCCAGGTGGGGGGTAGAGGCATGAGATAAGGAGAGCAGACATTGGTCAGGAGCAGGGACAGGGGTGGAGCTGGAGGTAAAGGTGTTATAAGGAAGGGGAGTGCAGGAGGGAGTCACTAACCTTTTTTCTTTGTTTCCCACCCTCCCACCCTAGACGCAGCAGAGCACGATGCAATAACCGGAGAGGTCACGTGAGAAGGCAGTACTTGCACGGCTAAGGGCAGGACGTTGACTAATTGGCTGAGTCGCAGTAAGACCGCCCGTGCTCCTCAATAAGGGGAAGAACACAGTGCAACCGAAGGGTAGCAGGTGACCTGGCGGTCTACGCTGACTGGAGGATAGAAAACGGCAGCTGTTTTTGACATAGTATTGAGCATACAATTGCAGCAAGCGGTGAAGTTTGTGCACGACACGTGGGCGGGGCAGAAGGGGAGGTGGGAGGATCCCGCGGCATACCCAGCCCTGTGGGGTGATCCGGTGGTCTATCTAGGGGGAGGGCTGTGCCGTGGGTTCTCCCTTCTCCAAGCTGCCCTGCCAGGGGGGGGTAGTTGTTACACCCCCCTAGGCGTGGTTCCCAAAATTCTGGTTTTAATGCAAGGGCATTATTTGGTGTTTTATTGAGTTGATTTATGGCTGAATTTTGCAAGATATAGTTAAAGGTGGCAAAATTCAATTAAGTAATAAAATCGTGACCTTTCCACATTTCGCCATAACTACTGTGTCTGTGTTTTTATTTTAGATAAGAATTAGATAAGAGAAACGGTGATCATGGGGTTATGGTTTTTTGGGTGTTATACATGTACTGGGCAAAGGAATGCAGCCTCCTCACCTTATAGAAGCTGTGCAACACTGCCCAGGTAATCTGCTGTTGCCTGACATTCAGCAGAAGCTCAACATTCAAACTGTCAGTAAAATCATTTGCTCAATAGGAGATGGGGTAGATCCCAAACATCCAAACCAATAAGTAACGTCCTACCGTGTTCTCTACATCACAGTCCTTGCCCAAGACAGGAGGCTATGGGGACTCCTGCAATAGCGCTATAGATAGATTAGGGAAAACTAGTGATTTTGTGATCGCAAATTTTTATGCGACTAACGATGTCATCAAGAACCTCAACTTAGATCTGCACAACCTACGGTGGAAAAGGAGCAAGGAATTGACTTCATATTTAAATACTTTCCTATCTGGGACTTTGTCTCAAGCCAGAGACACTTTGTTTTATGGAACGCGAAGACTCATTTTGCCGGCTGAGGTACTTTACCCTTACCTTCTTGATCTACAGCGGTCACTATGGGACCCGGGGAGGTTTCCCCTTTGCAGCTTCATACACAAGCAGCCCCTGAGTGAAGAAATTGGTGGCTGACTGCTGACAGAATAAAATCCACTTACTTATACCTACTATCATCCCAAGTTTGCTGACTGTTTGTAGCCTTTTAAATGTTGGTCACACTAGTTTGTTTGCAGAATTTCTTATATTTATAATCTGAGGCTGGTATGTCATACTTTATTTTAATAATAATTAGGCATGTATTCAAATCATAATGGATCCATATAGCATAGGTTATCCATAATCAAAAGATAATATGTAATTGAGTCTGGTTACGATTGCAAGCCTACCCCTTTAAAACAAGGTCAACATACCACAGTTAGGTATTTGATCACCTCCTACTATGTTTAAGCAATGCATTAGAATGTCCACAGCGTCGTATCTTAAAACCTCCCTTCTCCATCTAGATATTGTCTGTGATTATATATGTTGCTTAGTACCAGCAGTGATTATCTTAACATATTAGAATTGTTATAATTAGTTTTACCAAGTCCTGTGCTATGTGCTGCAACAAATGGTTTTGCCACATGTTCCCCGTCGGTGGGTATCTACATGTTTCATAAATCCTTATAGCTTTCTAGACCAATATAGCAGGCAGTAATAGTAACGTAAATAATCATATTGTACTTCCAACCTATTATAGGTAGTAGTAACATTGGTAAGCAAACTCCTCACTGTCCTGATTATATATTTAAACATGCAGGTTTAGCTATATTAATTTCAAGAAAGTGCAGTGTAGAACATTTCAGCACCTCTGACAATTTTAAATTATTATACTGCTTATCTCGATAAGTCAATGGTTGCTAGCAACTCCTTAAGGGACTTAGATTGGAACTAGAGACCCGTTTACTTAGGTAATGCTATTTTCTTTTTATTTATGACACTATGCAGGTTTACCAAATCCTTAACTATTGACTGCATATAACATAGCCAACTGCAAATATTCCTGCATCACATACCCTATATTTTCATATTAGTTGGCTCTCTACATCGCCTTTAATTTTCCCATAACGGCTGTTTTGGGTTACAGATTAAACAGCGTTTCATTAGCATCTTAAAATAACAGTTAAATGAGGTTCATCATCTGAGACCCAAGAGTGGTTTTCTTTTGTTTGAGATTACCTGCTATAGCTTTACATTTTCCACATTGAGAAATCCAAAAGTGGCCTCATGAATCACTTAGTGGGTATATAGTTTGACTGGCAAATAATGTGTATACTAAACTTATGATTAGTCATATAACCATGTGATATATATCTTTTCTGACTTATTTTGGCTGTATACCTAGAAACGTTTTTGTATCGTTTACTGACACTTCTTGTTTGTATGCCTTGAAATGAACCTCAATAAAAATAAATAAATATATATATCTCCATACATAAAGAAACATTTCAGCCCTGCTAATGTAAAACTCTGCATAATTAAATGTTGGCCAGCTGCATTTTCAGCTAAAAAAAGAGACTTAATTGTTAATTTACTTTTATTTAAAGTAAACTTTCTGTGCTGGTGGTCTAGTTCTTTCCCTTTATTTTCTACAATTATTACAGCATTTCTTATGGTTTAACCCCTGCAAACGTCCCAGAGCAGCAGTGTGCTACAGAACCTAGATGAACACATCTGATGAACCAATGACTAGAGGCATGTGTGTAAAACCAGTATTTACCAGCTAGCTCCCACTAGTGCTTTGCTGCTCCTGCACCTACCTACGTATGCATTTCAACAGAGGATAGCAATAGCAGAAAGTAAAAATGATAATAAAAGTAATCTGGAAAGTAGCTCTCAGCTTTCTTTTTCACTTTCTAGACTTGTGCCAAACACCCAAATGTATCCGATATATTGTTTTCACACAAAAAAGAGTTAGCTTCATTTTAGAAACCATCCAAATGTGCAATATAAATTAAATACATGCTTCTGCTAACTTATTATTCCAAATAAAAGCTAAAAAGGGACAGTAAAGTCAAAATTAAACTCTCATGATTCAGATAGAGTGTGCACTATTAAAGAACTTTCCATTTTACTTCTATTATCTTGCTTCATATTCTTTGTATCCTTTGTTAAAAACTACTTAGGAGCAGCAATGCAGTACTGAGAGCTAGCGGATGTCTGGTGGCCATACATATGAATGAGCCTCTAGTCATTGGCTCACCTAATGTTCAGCTAGCTCGGATTAGTTAAAAATTCAGTATAAATTTCAACAGTGATTGATAACATTTAACCTTATCTCTGGCATAGCCAGCACATACCTCTCCAACATTCAGTATAACAAATGAACAAGGTTTCTATTTTACTGGAGGCAACCATTAGCAAAAACAATAGTGTAATGTGAAAATGAGAATTGTCTGCAGACTTCATAAAAGATATCATATTTGTGTGTCCATTCTGCAATGTTTAGTAGAGAGTGTGTACATGTGTTAGTAATTATAGTAAAATGATGCATAAAATAACTAGCAACCTGCGTAATCTGAAAAGAAGTTTTGGTTTTAAAAAAAATCCGATTTCAGACTGCTTTGGCAAACTGAAAAATAAAATAGAAATAAAAGTACAATTAATGACAATTTCCCCACTGAACACATTGTGTAAATAATCTATTTGTTCTTTTTAAAGTATGTGTGGTTTATAATTTACATGTGTTACATATATATTTTGCTACACAAGAGTACAGAATGTTTAGTCTATAGTAAAGTTTTAATTATTTTAACAAGGTTAAAATTAAGGTAAACCTTGATGAATAAAAGCCCGGTTTTTAAAAATACTATTTAAAACAGGGGCACTTTCATTCAAAGTTTAGAAAGCAGCCGTTTTGTTTAAAAACTTACCTCTCTCCCCTTCACAGCCGGAGCGGTTTCAGCTTCCTCCAATCTCGGCATGGCCTCAGGCAATGATTCCCCTGGGGGGAAAGCTGTGATTGGAGGAAGCCGGATTAGTCATTGCTGACGTGTGAAGAGGGGATCTCTGGGTGGGGGAAGCTGCTCAGGCTGTGAAGAGAAGAAAGGTAAGTTTATAAACAAAATGACTGCTTTGTAAACTTTGATGAATGAAAGTGCCCCTGATTTAATAGTATTTTTAAAAACTGGGCTTTAATTCATCAAAGTTTTCCTACACTTTAAACTCTAGGTCATTGTTTCTCAATTCAGTCTTCAAGGCACACTAACAGGCCAGAACTTCAGAATATCTGACCTAGAGTGTACAGGTGAAATAAATTAATCTGTAACCATGGTTCTCAACCTGCTCTCACACAAAGTTATCCTGAAAATTTAGTCTGATTGTGAGCTTTGAGGATTGGACTTGATAAACACTGCTCTATGTTTTATGTGATCATGAAAATATATTTCATTTCTTTTTTATTTAACCCCAGTATATGCTTTATAAGATAGCAGTATTAGTGTCATACCCACTTATACTAGAAAACAGCATATTGTAGTAGAGGCATTAATACTGTACCTATATATCATATTTATAATATAATAGTTAACTCCATAGCAATAACATGCTATTTTTGAAGTAATAAGAGTTGTGTTCCAGGCCCAAAAACCCATTGCCACTAAGGGTTTAAAAGCCCTTTAGAAAAAAAATGTTCTTGTATTTTAGAAATGTAATTAAGTGGTTTAGAAAAGTTTTTAAATAGATCATTCTTTAGTAGCACTTTACACACAGAACAAGTGCCACCGTGTTCTTTCTCCACAAGAAACAACCACAGAACAATCAATCTACCCCAGCAGGAAGCATAATGAGGAAGCTAATAGGAAAAATGTTTTAGTTTCCAAATCGGAGCTCGCCACAACATTTTTCAACAAATTCGACGGAAATAAAGTGGATGATAGAATCATAAAATGGTTCAACTGGCTTTCTTTGTACTGACCCCCAACACATAACATACCCTTGAGTTCTGAGCAAATTGAAGAAGTATCCAACAGGAAATTAATTTATTAGCACTCCAAAAGTAAAGCACAAATACAAATCTTTCTTTTCATTCCCTAGGGTATGGCCCTCATATGTCAGTGTTATCATTTTTCACCGAGAACAGTACGACCATCCAAAAAAAAAGTTAAGACAACAAAATAAAGAACATGTTGCTATAGAGAATTTGCATTGATGTAATTTGTTTAAATTCTTTCCTTGCTTTAGGGAGGTTGCAATGAAAGCAATAATTAAATTAGTTGAGGAAAATGTGTATAATCATAAGACATTAAACATTTAGATGTGATTTATATTCAATGTTTGCATTTCCTAGACAATTTTGTTTTGTTTTTGCTTTTTAATAAATACTTATAATAATGAAAAACCCAAGGCAGCAAACCTGAAATGTAGCCAGAAAGAATAAGAGTCCTATGGAAATGTCAGCTGAGGCCTGTAATTACACCCAAAAGAGGTTAAAAAAGAAAAATTAGTACTACTGTTTGACAATAAAGGGATGATCTAAATGAAAAAGAAATTAGGTTTACGCTGAATACATTACAAGCCATTGTGCGCTAACAATGTATGGATGTTGCTATGCCAGTTGTTGGCTTAATGCAATATGCTTTGGTGTAGGTTCATTTGCATTTAAGATAGCTTTCTTTTTCTTTTTGCAAATTCTTGGGAAGCAATTAATGATATTTGTTGGCATAGCACGAGACAATAGTTTCTAAACAGAAATAATAAAAAAAATGCAAATATACTAATCAAGGACAACTGAGAAAAAAATAAATTGGATCTAAATAATAAAATTAAAAAAACATGAATCGAAAAAAATAGACATATGTATCCTTATGTCTTATATAAGAAGCTTACCTTATTTCAAGCTGGGTGGGGAAGGGGACCTTATCGGAGGTCATGGGGAGCACTGAAACTCCAAAGTCCCCTTTCTGCTGATCACTAAGGAATGTACCAGGCATCAGAGAGTGTATTACAAGGCACGTATGGAGGTGTCATGGAAGTAACCACTATAAATATTTTACTCATGCATAGTATAATATATTCAAATTAGGCAATGCAATGTTTCAATTATATTGTAATAATTTTTATTTTGTTAGCAGAATTTAAAGGGTTTTTAAACACAAGTTGCAGTTCAGTGTGGTTTGACTTAAAGGGATATAAAACCCAAATTTTATTTCTTTCATGATTCAGATAGACCATTGATGCAATTTTAAACAACTTTCTAATTTACTCCAAATATCAATTTTTCTTCGTTCTCTTGGTATCTATATCTGAAAAAGCAAGAATGTAAGCTTAGGAGCTGGCTAATTTTGGTTCTGCACCCTGGGAAGTGCTTGCTGATAGGTGGCTTAATTTACTCATTTACCAGGAGGTGAAAAAAAGAGTCACTACCCATACAAACCTCTGACAAGGCACTGCACTCTGAGGGGGAACTTCAAAACAAATAACTAAAAAACATATAAATTTCAGATTACAAATGCAAAAACATAATTTATGTAAGAACTTACCTGATAAATTCATTTATTTCATAGTGGCAAGAGTCCATGAGCTAGTGATGTATTGGATATACATTCCTACCTGGAGGGGGCAAAGTTTCCCAAACCTCAAAATGCCTATAAATACACCTCCCACCTCATTCATACTTCAGTTTAACATATAGCCAGGAAGCAAGGTGTAAAAAAGGAGTAAAAAGCCTACAAAAAAAAGTAACTGAAAAAAATAATGTGCTTTATACAAAAAAAAAAATCATAACCACAAAAAAGGGTGGGTCTCATGGACTCTTGCCACTATGAAAGAAATTAATTTATCAGGTAAGTTCTTACACAATTTATGTTTTCTTTCATGTAAGTGGCAAGAGTCCATGAGCTAGTGACGTATGGGACATAATACCCAAGATGTGGAAGTCAACGAGTCACTAGAGAGGGAGGGATAAAATAAAGACAGCTAAATCCGCTGAAAAATGAAATCCAAAAAATAATCAAGTTTTACTTAAAAATGTCAGAAAAAAAAAGGCATTAGAATCAAACTGAGACAATTGCCTGAAAAACCTTTCTACCAAAGTCTGCTTCCGAAGAAGCAAACACATCAAAATAGTAAAATTTAGTAGAAGTATGAAAGAAGACCAAGTTGCTGCTTTGCAAATTTGATCGACTGAAGCTTCATTCTTAAAAGCCCAAGAAGTGGCAACTGATCTAGTAGAATGAGCTGTAATTATCTGAGGCAGAGAATGCCCCGCCTCCAAATAAGCTTTGTGAATCAAAAGTTTCAACCAAGATGCCAAAGAAATGAAGCTTGATAGATAGGCCCCATAGACTCAAAAGGTGGAGCCTGCAAAATTTTCAAAACCAAATTGAGACTCCAATGAGGAGAAATAGATTTAATAACAGGTTTAATTCGAATCAAAGCCTGAACAAAACAGTATATATCAGGAAGTTTAGCAATCTTTCTATGTAATAAGACAGAAAGAGCTGAAATTTGTCCTTTCAAAGTATTTGCAGACAAACCCCTATCCAAACCATCCTGAAGAAACTGTAAAACCCTAGGAATTCGGAAAGAATGCCAAGAATAATTATGAGTGGAACACTATGAAATATAGGTTTTCCAAACCCGATGATAAATTTTCCTGGAAACAGACTTGCAAGCATATATCATATAGTGCTAATCACGGAGTCAGAAAACCCTTTATGACTAAGCACTAAGCGTTCAGATTCCATGCCATCAAATTTAGAGATTTGAGATCCTGATGGAAAAACGGCCCTTTAGACAGAAGATCACGCCTTAAAGGAAGTGGCCAAGGTTGGCAACTGGACATCCTGACAAAGTCCTCATACCAAAACCTGAGAGGCCAGGCTGGTGCTATCAGAAACACATAAGATTGTTCCATTATGATCTTGGAGATCACCTATGGAAGAAGATGTGGGGGACCTCACATCTGTATCAATTGAAAAACACAACCAGATGAAGAGACCACTCTCTCGGATGTAAAGTTTGTCGACTGAGATAATCTGCTTCCCAATTGTCTACTCCTGGGATATGAATCGCAGAAATTTGACAAGAATTGGATTCCACCCAAGACAGTATCAGAGATACTTCTTTCATTGCTGAAGGACTGCGAGTCCCCCTTTGATGATTGACATATGCCACTATAGTGATATTGTCTGTCTGGAATTGAATAAAAAATTAATTCTCTCTTCAATAGAGGCCAAGCCTGAAAAACTCTGAAAATAGCATGGGGTTCTACAATATTGATTGTTAACCTTGCCTCCTGAGGTTCCCAAACCCCTTGTGCTGTCAGAGACCCCCAGACAGCTCTCCAACCTGTAAGACTTGCATCTGTTGTGATCAAAGTCCAAGTAGGATGAACAAAAGAGGTCCCTTGAACAATAAGGTGATGATCTAACCACCAAGTCAGAGATTGTTGAATGTTGGGGCTTAAGTATATCAACTGTGATTTCTGAGTATAATCCCTGCACCATTGGTGCAACATGCAAAGCTGAAGAGGTCTCATATGAAAATGAGCAAAGGGGATCATGTCCGATGCTGCAATCATGAGACCTAAAACTTCCATGCACATAGCCACTGAAGGGAATGAAAGAGACTGAAGGTTTAGACAAACTAATACTAACTTCATTTGTCTTTTTTCCGTTAAACAAAGAGTCATGGACACTGAATCTATCTGGGAACCTAAAAAGGTGATCTTTGTCTGAGGAATCAAAAAACTCTTTTGCAAACTGATCCTCCAACCATTTTTTTGAAAAAAACGACACGTTTTGTGTGAGATTCTGCTAAATGAAAAGATTGAGCTAGTACCAAAATATCGTACAAATAAGGAAACACCGCAATATCCTGCTCTCTGATTACAGATAGAAGGGCACCGAGAACCTTTGAAAAGATTCTCGGAGCTGTCCCTAGGCCAAACAGAAGAGCGACAAATTGGTAAGGCATGTCTAGAAAAGAGAATCTCAGAAATCGATAGTGGTCTGGATGAATTGGAATGTGAAGATAAGCGTCCTGTAAGTCTATTGTGGACATTAAATGACCTTGCTGAACAAAAGGCAGAATAGCCCTTATAGTCACCATCTTGAAAGTTGGGACTCTTACAAAAAGATTTAAAGTTTTTAGGTCCAGAATTGGTCTGAATTAATCTTCCTTCTCTGGGACAATGAACAGATTTGAATAAAAACCCAAACCCTGTTCCTGTAGAGGAACTGGAACAATCACCCCATAAAGCTCTAGGTCTGAAACACACTTCAGAAAAGCCTGAGCCTTTACAGAGTTTGTTGGAACATGGGAAAGAAAACCTCTTCCCATTGGAGGTCGAATTCTGAAAGCTATTCGATACCCCTGAGAAACAATATCCTGAATCCACTGACTTTGGACAGAATCTGCCCAAATGTCATGAAATAAATTCAATCTGCCCCCCACCAATTGAACAAGTTTGAGGGACGCACCTTAATGCAGTCTTAGGGGCTGTATTTGGTTCCTTATAAGGCTTGGATTTATTCCAATTCAAGGAAGGTCTCCAATTGGAACCAAAGGCCTTAGGGGAAGGAGTGGTTTTCTGTTCTTTAGTCTGACAAAAGGAACGAAAAGCTTTAAAATTCACCCTTAGATTTCAGATCTTGGGGCAGAAAAACTCCCCTACCCTGAGTGATAGTGGAGATAATAGAATCCAATTGAGAACCAAATAAATGATTACTTTGAAAAGATAATGATAGTAATCTAGATTTAGACACCATATCTGCATTCCATGATTTAAGCCATAAAGCTCTTCTAGATAGAATAGCTAAAGACATAGATTTAATATAAATCTTAATAATATCAAATATAGCATCACAAATGAAATGATTAGCATGTTGAAGTAAAACAACGTTAGAAAAATCAGGATCCAATAGCTGCTCTGCTAAATTGTCCAACCAAAAAGTTGAAGCAGCAGCAACATCAGCTATAGAAATAGCAGGTCTAAGAATATAGCCAGTATGTAAATATGCCTTTTTAAGATAAGATACAATCTTTCTATCTAAGGGATCTTTAAAAGAAGTACTATCTTCCATAGGAATAGTAGTACGCTTGGCAAGCGTAAAAATAGCACCATCAATTTAAGGGACTTTCTCCCAAAGCTCTAAGTTAGACACAGGTAAAGGATACCATTTTTCAAACCTAGAAGAAGGATTAAAAGAAGTACCAGGCTTTGGCCATTCTTTAGTAATCATATTAGAGATAGCATCTGGAATTGGAAAAACTTCAGGAGTTTATTTGAAGGCGGAATAGCAGTCATAGTCTTCTCTATGGCTGCAGCAATATAATCTTTAATATCTACAGGAATATCATGTACATTAGACTGTGAATGTTTAACAGATGTATTTGTACTTATAGAAACATTATCAGCATGAAACAATTTCTCATAACAAGTGCCACATACTTGAGCTGAAGAAGGCAGGTCAGCCAATTTACAACACACATTTAGCTTTGGTAGATATGTTTTCAGTCAGCTTGGTTCCTACAGTAACATAAGATGCAGGATTAGTTTGAGAGATCTTGAAAAAATGTAACAAAAAAGAAAAAATAACATTTAAACAAATATCCAAATTTCCTCAAAATATGGAATTCAGGAATGGGAAAAAATGCTTATAAAAAATACTTATATGCAAAAGCAAACATCATAGCCCTCTGTAACAAATGAAAGCAGAGAGGAAAAGAGGGAGAGACTTAATATAACAAAAAATGTTGGCGCCAAAAAGGACGCTAACAAGGATGACATAAATATAGAGAAAAAAACTTTTGGCGCCAAGCTTAACAGGAAATGACCCAATTTGTGTCATCGCTGCAAAAAAATTTTTGCTTCAACAAAGAAATTACGTGACTCGGTCACAACAAATGCAACCTTTGCGGCAAAAAAATTTACGCCAAGAATGACGCAATAAATAGAAGTATTTTGCGCCATCGCGAGCCTAATTTGCCCGCAAAAATTTTAAAAAACAAGACCAAAGTTACAACAATCAGAAACCTCAGGAAAGAAAAAATATACTACATTTCTCTCAAAGCATAATTTTCCATGCTGAAACTGTTAGACTGCAAAGGGAAATAAACATAGACCTGACTCATGGCAAATATATGCAAAATATATTTAAAACTTTAAAAATATAAAGTGCCAAACATAGCTGAGAGTGTCTTAAAAAAAAAAAGATATTTACTTACCTGAAGATACCCATCCACATATAGCAGACAGCCAAACCAGTACTGAAACATATCAGCAGAGGTAATTGTAGAGGAGTATAATGTCGATCTGTAAAGGGAGGTGGCAGATGAATCCCCATAACCGAATTTACAGAGAGCCTTAGAATAGATTTCCCATAGGTGTAAACATGGCATCATTAGGCAGATACTCCCATCACATCCCTTAGACAAACACTGTACTAAATTGAGAGGAACTGGGCTTTAAAGTGCTTAGAAGTGCCTTTCACAGAAGAAATCAAGCACGACTTGCTTCATCATCCTCCAACGAAGGCAAAGTTTGTAAAACTGAAGTATGAGTGAGATGGGAGGTGTATTTATAGGCATTTTGAGGTTTGTTAAACTTTGCCCCCTCTAGGTAGGAATGTATATCCCATACGTCACTAGCTCATGGACTCTTGTCATTTACATGAAAGAAACACAGGTGTTAAAACCTGTCTTCATGACAAATATCATCGAAATCCATGTGTGTGTTTTTACTTTCGATAACACCTCAAAGATTGATGTGTTACAGCACCATAAGATGCCCGCCAGCAGTTATATGGTGCATGTTCATTTCCACTCAGCCCAGTTTCTGAAGCAAACCAAAAATGCATGCACTGACACCAATATAAAAAGTGTATTGCATGAGAACCCGATACAGGAAAACAGGCTAAAATATGTGTACTTGGTAGGAGCCTTCTGATTGGCTGTATTTTAAGCTTCTGTAACAAGGCAGAAAAGCATTAGGGAGATGTATGAAGAGTTATTATTGGGAGCATGTTAGATAAAGAAAAAAAAACATTTTATGCTTAACTGATAAAATAATTTCTTTAATGATGGTGAGAGTCCGTCCACAAGCCTGGGAATTCCAACCCTGGCTATTAGGAGGAGGCAGATCCAAAATCACCAATAGTACTTAATGCCGCCCACCTCTCTGCCAAATAGCCAAGCAAGAAGAAATAGAAAAGCAGTAAAAAGAAGTGCAAACAAGTAAAAAAAAAAATCTGGCGACAGTTCTAAACATATTGCAAAATGTTCAATACCATGAAAGAAATTAATTTACCAGGTAAGAATATTTTTTTTTCTTCCATAAGGTGGTGAGAGTCTACGAGCCATTACTCCTGGAAACTAATACCCAAGCTGTGAAGTCCACAAGTAATTGGGCAGGACACCTAATTACCAGACACTGCTGCCTGAAGGAATTTCCTACCAAACACATCAAAGTAGTAGAATTTAAAGAAAGAATGTAAGAAAAAAGAAAGTTGCTGCCTTGCAATATGTACAATATAAGTCTTGTTCTGGAACACCTAAAAAGAGGAGACTGATAGTAGATTGTACAACAATATATTTTGGAAAGGACTATCCCGTCTCTAAATAAATCTTGGTAAACAAAGAATACAAATGCTCTTACATCATCTAAAACAAGAGACTATCAATTGAAAACTGTGGAAAAGTACAAGGAGATTGATGATCTGTGTAATCCAAAAAAAGTCTTACCTGAAGAAAACTAAAGTAAGGAAACCTTCAGGCAGAAGATGTTGCTAAAAGCAACACAAGCTTACTAGAAGGAAACTAAATATCCAAAGTATGCATAGGTTGAAAGGAAAAATCTGAAAACTTGAAAAAGAAAATGAATGTTCCAAAGAGCAGAAATTGGTTGAAACACTGGATAAATCCTGACTAAGGGCTCCATGTACTAAGCCGTCAATTCATCCATCATTGTAGACGCGGATAAACTCGCCGTTACTCGCAGCGGGCGAAATGGTGTCCGCTGTCGCTATGTACTAATATTCCCTCAATAAATAGACAAGTCTAGCCCGCCGCGAGCAGTTGCGGATTGTTGATAAATTTGACGCCTCGCTCGCCGCGACTAAGCTGATGTACTTAACTTTCAGTTGAATTGTCTGGCCAATTATTAACACGTGACATGCAAGGTGTCACGAACATCATAGTAGTCGCGGGAATAGAATTTTGCTCCTATAAAAGTTCAACTTATCTAAACAACTTTATTATTGTTCAAAATTTTTTGAAGAGTGATAACAGAGCGTTATTTTGGTAATATTTATTTACAATTTGGATATGGCTTCATCTGGATCTGATAATATATAAATATTAATATAAAAATAATTATAAAGATTGACAACTATACAATACAAATTTAAAATATAGATTACTCTTTAATTACAGTCAACAAATTGGGCGCAATTTATGTACATGGAAATGAGAGACAAATTAGACGCCAGTTATGCTGTAAGTACAATGCTGATATTACTGCCTTTTATATATGTCTAGACTGGCGTCTAGATTGACTTTCCTATTGTTTTGTACCTTGCCCGCCACCTAAAAGGTGGCGAGGCAAAAATAACGAGGTGGGAGCGGAAATTGTAGCGAGCGGACAAATAGATTTTTTAGTACATTCGTTTTTGGCGAGTTGGTGGTCAAATGTGTCTAATTACAGTGAAAAATGGAGCGGTAGCGAGGTTTGGCGGATAAGTACGCTCGCAATTTTAAAGATGCGAGTTTTAACATAATTGACGGCTTTGTACATATCAGTTTGCGAATTTTGACGCAAGATTTGTTGCGGGTAGCTCGCTGACTGCTTAGTACATGGAGCCCTAAGCTTGAACAAAGCCTGATGACAGGACACTTTATAAAGGGCTAGCAGATATGCATTTTTCTTTACTGAACTGCAAAAAGGAGATTTTTTTAAATTCTAGAAGAATGCCAGTTAAAATTCTATTTTTCACAGAAGGAAATAAACACTTTGTAACAGGCTTTCTGGCCTGAAAAAAAGGAATTCACTACAGCATCAAGGAAACCTCTATCAAGATGAGAGACTCGAGATCTTGATAAAAAAAGGGGCATTGATATAGTAGGTCATGTCAAAGAGAATACCATGGAAAAAGTTTGACATCTGAAACCAGGGTGGATTTGACTGAAATAAAATTGATTTAAACCATGAGTTAAATCACAATTTAAATCACTAGCTGTAACACTCAATTTAAATAAATTTAAGTCATGGTTTTCTAAATAAAAATAAAAAGGCATCATTTTTAGAATAATAACTTTTCAGATTTTTGGTCCATTTATATTAGAAAATTACTAATTTAGTTATATACCATTAGAAATACATAGAAACATCACTTTAATTATTTAAATAAATTGGGAGGTGAACTATCTCCAGTTTAGTAGGTTCATATTTGATCAACTGATCAGCTGTACTTTATTGGAAAGAGAAAAATAATGATTACCTTAATAAAAAAAAAAAAATTAAATAGATTTAAGTAAAACAATAACAATTTAAATGTAACGATTGCCCATCCATCCTCGCACTTAGGTTCTTGTGCAGATCTATTCAATTTCAAACAAGTTTCTATTTATTGCGCTTCTTGAAACTTAGTAAGAGTGATTCTGTGGGCATAGATTTGCAGAGGAGCAATGGCATGACAGGGATTCAGATAAAAAATGTAATGCTTTAAAATAAAAAAAAATAAAAAAAAAGCTTTGCTAATATCTCATTTGCTTTGTTCTCTTGATATACATTGTTGAAAATGTTACATAGGGAGGCTCAGGAGCAATGCACTACTGTGAGCTATATGCTTGTCATTAGCTCACCCAATTTGTTCAGCTAGCTCCCAGTAGCGCATTGCTCTCCTTCAACAAAGGATACCAAGAGAAATAGGAAAATTTGATAAAATAAGTAAATCCGAAAATAGTATGCTCTTATCTTAATCATAAAAGAAACATGTTGTGGTTATGTCCCTTTAAGCTCTATTTCTTAGCTCTGTAGGTTTAATTTTATAACATTTTTGCTGCGAAGAAGAGGCGTTATTTTTGCAGACATAAATTCAGTTTTGAGAAGAACAAAACTAAGAATGTGATAATATCTTCTAGACAGCAAGAAATGCAAAAAATAATCTTACAGAAACCTCTGGGAGAGCATGACATTGTGAATGGATTAGAGTAATTAATTTACCAAAAAATGTAACGTTACATTCATAAACATACAGCCTCATGTTACATAATTACAAAATAATCAATATTTCAATATGAATAACAATTGGATTACAGTATAATCTACATTAAATAGAAACTATATTTAGAAAAAACATTCATTAAAAAAGCATTTTATTTAAAATATCCTATTTAAATAAAAATAATTTGATTATTTTTAAAAAACTGATTTAAAGGGACAGTCTACAATATAATTTTTATTGTTTTGATACATAATCCCTTTATTACCCATTCCCCAGTTTTGTATAACCAAAAGTTATATTAATATACTTTTTACCTCTGTGATTACATTGTATCTAGGCATCGTCTAACAGCCCCCTGATCACATGACTTTGTATTTAATATCTATTGACTTGCATTTAGTATTGCGTTCTGCTAACTCAAATAACTCCACGTGCCTGAACACAGTGTTATCTATATGGCCCACATGAACTAACAGTCTCTTGTTGTAAAAAAATAATTTAAAAAGCATGTGATAAGAGGCAGCCTTCAATGGCTTAGAAATTAGCATATGAGCCTACCAAGGTTTAGTTTTAACTAAGACTACCAAGAGAACAAAGCAAATTTGATGATAAAAGTAAATTGGAAAGTTTATTAAAATTACATGTATAATAAAAAGTTTAATTTTGACTAGACTGTCCCTTTAAATAAAAAAATCTGATTGTTTTATTTTTTTGTGTTTTTTTTTTTTTAAATCTGATTTTTATCCATCCTGTCTGAAACTGATTTGCAAGACTAAGTCTTGCAGGTCTAGCTGGAGCAATCAGAATAACTGAAGAATAATGTATTCAATCCAAGCTATGACTCTTGGAAAGAGAAGTCATCAGGTCTATCTCATCTCTGGGAGACTCCATTGTTCCACAATCTAGCTAAAAATTGCTTTATGGAGGGAGAGATAATTTTAGTTGAAGGGAACAATAACTGAGGAAGTCTGCTTTCGAGTTTCCCTCATGCAATTCAAAATTCAGAAACATTGTGTTCCAAACAAAAATGTATTGAGACTTTCTTTATTGCTAAGGAACAACAAGTTATAATTTAAAGAAAGAAAGAAGCTACAGCTGTTACATTGTCTGATTAAAAAAGAGAAATGTATCTGAGTTTTCAAAGATATCAGCTCTAAAAGGAACCTGAAGATTGCACTGAGTCCAAGATAAATATTGATAACCTCCCCTCCTGAAGAAACAAGAATCAATGTGCTCTCCTGGACACCAAAAGATTGGTATCTGTAAACATTAAATTCCAAAATAAGCACATAAAGGACTCCCCCAGAAAAAAATCTATCCACCATGAAAGAGTTTGCCTTATTAAAAAATCAAACAGGATTCCATGAGATGCTTGCACCATTTATATAGCATGCAAAGTTCAAAAGGTTTCATATGAACCCAGGCAAAAGGAAGAGCCTCTGATGCAAAAAAAAAAATCAGACCTACTACTTTTATACATTGAGCCACAGATGGGTTGAAGATTGACAGTAGTTGGGAACAAGTTGACAAACTTCTAAACCTAAAGACCCATTAGAGAAAACAGTATTGCCATTGAGACTATAAAATACTACAATAAAAGACTATTAAATAACGAGAAAGAAGCCTCTGAGATAATTCTCCAACTATGTCTACAAAAAAACAGAAAACTGGTGGGGGAAAAAAACCTGAAGGAAATACATGAGATCTTAAAGACTAGAGATTTCCTTGAACTTTTACAGAAAGTAAAGATACTAAAAAGACCAGGCCCAAATAAATCCTTCTGTGAAAAGGAGAGATAAAAGTCTATGTTTGGAGTCCTTCTGGTCAGAACTGTTAAAGTCATAATCTAGGCATAAAATCAAATTATGTTAACAATGGCACCTCAAATTAGTGCATTAGACGAGTAACATTTTCAAAATTTTTGAAAATCTTCATCTACAGAGTCTTCTAAGATTTGTTCAAACAAATTGTCAAACCACAGAGCAGAGACAACTGCTTACAGAAGCAATGCTTACTGAAAAAAAGCCTTCCTATGAAAGGATACCAATTTTCTGTCGATAGGGTTCCTGAGAGATGTACTATCCTCTAATGAAATAGTAATGTGTTTGGCTAAAGTAAGCTAGCACCATCCATTATTGGAATAGATTCCTAAAGCTCTACATTAGAGGCCGCTGAAGGAAACATCCTTTTAACCTTAGAAAAGAGAAAAGGTGAGAATTATGCATGCTTCACTCTCTGAAAAATAAATTAGTAACAGCATTTAGAAAATAAGAAAAAAGCTCTTGTGACTTGATAGAAGGTTTAAAAATCAAATCCAGTTCTTTAGAATATTTTTCCTCAGATAATTTAGGGTCTTGGATGCCTAAAGTATATAAAACCTCTTTAAGCAAAGAACTAAAATGTTCAAGCTTATACATAAAAGAGTCTTGATCATCATAATAAAAACTTAACCCTCAGAAAACAACCTGAAGTATTGGAGTCTGAAAACCATAAGGCTATCCTAATGTGTTCTGATGCAGTAAAACCTGATAATTTAACTTTAGGATGTCTTTCAGACATAGAACTTTTGCACATGCTTGGAGGAGGAATAGCCACCACAGCTACAGAGAGCACAAATCCTGGAGCAAAGATCTGGAACACTCCCTTGTATAGCGGAAACAAAGGGAGCACAGATGGACAAACTGGTAGAATGCCTAATGTGATTCATGCAGGAAATGCAATAATACTGCAAAACAGAAAATAAAGTTGTTTTCAGTGGATCTACCTTCTATTATTATTATTTGTTATTTGTAGAGCGCAAACAGCTTCCGCAGCGCTATAAACAAAGGGGGAGTACCACAAAACAATTATAGGGATCAAATGGGTAAAGGGCTCTGCCAAGAGTTGCACTGTTGTAGTCAGCTCTTAAGAAGGTGATCTAAAAACAGCTGGACTCTACATGGTAAGGGGTTGGTTCAGGGGATAGCAATGGAGGAGTGGAACTGGTATAAAGTAAGGTTAGCGTAGGTTGTATGCATCCCTGAACAGTAGAGTCTTTAGGGAGCGCTTGAAGCTTGAGTCTTGTGGAGCGAGGCAGAGAGTTCCACAAGATGGGAGCCAGTCTGGAGAAGTCCTATAAACAGGAGTGTGATGAGGTAACCAGAGAGGAGGAGAGTAGGAGGTCATGAGCAGAGCAAAGGAGACGGGAGGGAGAGTATCTGGAGACAAGGTCTGAGATATAGGGGGGAGCAGTGCAGTTGAGGGCTTTGTATGTCAGAGTGAGAATTTTGTGTTTGATCCTAGAGGCAAGAGGAAGATAGTGAAGGGATTGGCAGAGAGGTGCAGCAGATGAAGTGCGACGTGTAAGGAAGATGAGTCTGGCAGAGGCATTCATTATGGATTGTAAAGAAGCTAGGCGGCAGGTGGGGAGACCAGAGAGGACAGAGTTGCAGTAATCGAGATGGGAAAGAATGAGAGAGTGGATTAAAATCTTAGTTGTGTCTTGTGTAAGGAAGTGTCTAATTTTAGAGATGTTTTTAAGGTGGAAGCTGCAGGCTTTAGCCAAGGACTGAATGTGAGGAGTGAAAGAAAGATCTGAGACAAATGTGACCCGAGATATCGGGCACGCAGGGTAGGGGTAATGATGGAGTTGTCGACAGTTATAGAGAGATTGGGGGGTGGAGATTTTGGAAGAAGGGGGGAAAATGAGGAGCTCAGTTTTGGAGAGATTTAGCTTGAGGTAGTGAGAGGACATCCAGGAAGAGCTGTGACAAAGATAGTGACACGGGTTAGCAAGGAAGGAGATAGGTCTGGTGCAGAATAGTAGATTTGGGTGTCGTCGGCATACTTATTGGAAACCGTGGGACTTTATTAGGGAACCTAGTGATGACGTGTAGATTGAGAAGAGAAGGGGACCAAGGACAGAGCCTTGTGGTACTCCAACAGAAAGTAGTGATGGGGCAGAAGAGACCCCAGAGAAGGCTACACTAAAGGTACGGTTTGACAAGTAGAAAGAGAGAGCCACGAAAGGGCTGTGTCACAGATGCCAAAGGATTGGAGGGTTTGGAGCAAAAGAGGCTGGTCAACAGTTGCAAAGGCTGCAGACAGATCAAGGAGGATAAGCAGAGAGAAGTGGCCTTTTGATTTTGCTGTAAGTAGGTCGTTGGTAACCTTAAAGGACCAGTCAACACATTAGATTTGCATAATTAACAAATGCAAGATAACAAGACAATGCAATAGCACTTAGTCTGAACTTCAAATGAGTAGTAGATTTTTTTTATAACAAATTTCAAAGTTATGTATATTTCCACTCCCCTTGTACCATGTAATAGCAATCAGCCAATCACAAATGCATATACGTATAGTCTGTGAATTCTTGCACATGCTCAGTAGGATCTGGTAACTCAAAAATTGTAAATATAAAAGATTATGTACATTTTTTTTAATGGAAGTAAATTGGAAAGTTGTTTAAAATTACATGATGTATCTGAATCATGAAAATGTAATTTAACCTGAGTGTCCCTTTAACAATATCTGTGTCTGTGGAGTGATGGGGATGAAATCCAGATTGCAGTGGGTCAAGAAGGGAGTTTAACGCAAGAAAATGCGATAGGCATGCATATACTAGTTTTTCGAGAAGCTTTGAGGCAAGAGGGAGGAGGGAAATAGGGCGGTAGTTGGATGGGGAGGTAGGATCAAGGGAAGGTTTTTTTGAGGATAGGTGTGACCAGTGCATGTTTTTTCGATGAGGGAAATATACTGGTGCTGAGGGAGAGGTTAAAAATGAGTGTTAGCATAGGGGTAAGGGTATCAGAGAGGGAGGGGAGTAGCTGTGAGGGGATAGGGTCAAGGGGACAGGTAGTGAGGTAAGAGCGCAGTATAAGTGCTGAAACTTCTTCCTCAGTAACAGGGGAGAATGAGCTAAGTTTAAGGTTATGTGGGTTGTGGTTGATTGAGAGCATTTGAGGGGGGTGAGAATGGAAGAGCTGATTTCATTTCTGATGGAGTCGATTTTGTTATTGAAGTGGCTGGCAAAGTCTTGAGCTGACAGAGAAGTTGTATTAGGAGGTGGGGAAGGGCGGAGGAGAGCAATAAAAGTGGAGTACAGACGTTTTGGGTTTGAATAAAGATTAGTGATAAGAGTAGAGAAGTAGTGTTGATTATGGAGATTAAGGGCAGAATAGTAGGAGTTCAAGATGAATTTGTAATGAAGAAAATCAGCTCAAGTCCGATTTTCTCCAGTAAGAGGGGCGAGATTGTCAAGGACGGATATTCTAAAACATAATGTAATGTAGTGGGGACAGATTCAGTATGCTCCATTAAAAACACAGACAAACATAAATAAATACAAGACTACCAAAGCAACTTACTATGCAAATACGTACAAATAGAACACTAAATAATAGCATTGCAATATGAAGCAGAGACTTTAATGGGACAGTGTACAATTTAGTAATTCTAAAGTTTTACCTTAGATTAAGCTGCAAATAGCCTCCTGCAACCCTTTCTATATCATGCAGCAGGAACAGCAAAAATTAATTTGTTTCTGGCTGCCAAACTCCACCCACTAATGACATCACAATGTAGGCTGCATCTAGGCACTCTGCTGAATAGCATTGACAGTCTGTTGAATCCAACTAGTGAGCCTTTTGTGATTGGATGCCATATGCAGCCCAGGTCATGATATCTGTGGGTGGAGCTTAGCAGCCATTTCATAGTGGGCAGAAACAATATTCATTTTAAAATAACTTCTTTACCTTTTCCTGCTGCATAATAAAGAAATGGTGCAGGAGGCTATTTGAAGCTTAATCTAAGGTAAGACTTTAAGATGGCTAAGGTATAGACTGTCCCTTTAAGATAAAAGATTAAGCATATGGGAGAAAATGGAATAAAAGACCCTTTTGTGAGAATAAAAATGCTATATAAAACGTGTTACCCCTTTCACGCAAAGATGGTAGGCAATGCAGGAGAAAGAAGGTACAGGTAAGAAGTCCAACCATTGACAAAGCACGCAACAAATTTTAAATAGTGGCAGGAATAGCGCAGTTGGTAAATAAAAAATTCAGTGCTGCCAAACTGCCTAACAGAAGAAACTATTAACAAAAATAGCAAGGATAATTAGAAATGGAAACAGCAAGCACAAAATATTAAACCAATTAACCCATATAAAGAAAATTCACATAGCTCAGGGAGCGATCTTGCACACACAAAACTTATATATCAGTGTGTAGAAAATTAATCCCAAGTGTACGAACAGCACGCACAAAACAGGCCAATGAGCAATATTAATACTCCAATCTCCCCTCTGTCTGAAGTAGCATCTCTATTATGGGAATAATGGGCCTCAAATCAGTTTGAGGACCACTTTCAACCAAGATTCTGGAACACCTTAATTCTTCACCTTCTTCCTGTGGAGTAAAAAGAAAAGACTACTCTTTGTGTTTTGATAATCTTTGCCTCCTCCTAGTGTCCAAGAATGGAATTCCCAGGAGAAATGGCTCATAAACTCTCACCCCACATCATGAAAGAAATATAAAAGCTACATTACCATTGTAACTTAACCATAAATACATAACTTTAATAAAGGCTCAGCCTCTCTGTCTTGAATACCTCATGATTTAGATGCTAAGGGGTTAATTCTCTTTAGCCTGTGAGCTAAAAAAAAATGTAGTTTTCAAGAAGAAATGTGTCCTGTGTTTATGTTTGTGTTCCCTTTGAGGTGCTAGGACCCTCATAAATACTGTGTAGTATACACAGAAGAGACCTTTATGGCTCAAACTGTCAGCAGAAGGCATGCCAGAACACAGAGGGTGGAGCTTGAGGGCCCGTAATTCTGGCGAGTCCACCAGTTATGAAGCAGCGGTCTAAAGACCGCTGCTCCATAACCTGTCTGCCTGCTCTGAGCAGGCGGATAGACATTGCTGCAATTCAACCCAATTGAGTACGATTGGGTTGACTGACACCCCCCTGCTGGAGGCTGAATGGCCGCAAATCTGCAGGAGGTGGCATTGCACCAGCAGCTCTCCATATTCAGCGATGTCTGTCGGACCTGATCCGCACTGTTGGAACAGGTCCGACAGACATATGTTAAATAGTGATAGGACAGCCAGCTCTGTAAATGGGTGCTTTTATCAGAAATAATGTTTCAGGAACATAAAGAATGCAACAATATATGGTGTTGGGTATCAAAATACTCCTCACAATATCCCTAAGAGATTGCTTCTTTGTATATATGCAATAGATTTACCTAGCAGAAATTATGATGTGTTCTATAATTTCAGGCAAAGAATTAGAGTTTATTGACTGTCGTAAAAGATAGAGGGCTTCCCAGCCCCTGCCAAGAGGGAGGGTCAAGCAAGCTGATCTCCTCAAAATTGTATAAAGTTTTGTGTTTTCACATGTAAAGTTGTTGTTCTTACATGGGAGGCTGTATACCAACAGAGTGAGAAACCATCTTTTCCTGCCAATCTCCCTGGCACAGATACCAAGGATAGTGAAGTATAAGGGTTCTGCTTTTTTTCTCTTTTTTATTTTAAAAACTGTTTGCTTGTGTAATTCTATTTGTTAATATACTTTAATTAATAATGCATTGTGATAATTTTTCACATAATAAATAATTCAGTTATTACGTTTTTGTCTTTGTCTAATATTTGAACCACGTTACTGAAAGAGACTGGTAGTAGTAAGACTGTATATTTAAGGTTATTTTCTGCTAAATTGTATTCTGAGAGTTAATGTGTAAGTCTTGGTTTTTCCTTAGGATTTTCCCTTTAATAAATCATAAGTGTTGGCAGCTTGGAGCTATATGGTTGTAGTTTTAGTGTGGGTGGCATTAAAGGGGAGTTTTGGGCATGTCTTTTACGTCTAGCACAGACTAGAGAGTGTTGTTAACCCTTGCACCCACTGAACTAAGTCACAGGCTTGCCTGGAGTGGATATACTGCAATGGAGTAGTGACAGTAGAAGGGGGTCTGATAAACCTTTCTGTGCTAAACAAGTGACTGGCGCAGGGTTGGTTAACCTTGGTCGTCACACACTCTATATATAGATTTTTTTATGACCCCTTATCAAACACATTTTTTTTTATAATAAAGTGATTCATCAAACTCTAGCTGCACTACAGATATATAAGGTTATAAATATATCTTATCTGTATGTATTGTTCTTTTGTGAATATACAAAATGCAGTTTAAGTTTACATATATATATATATATATATATATTATTTTTTTTATTTATTTTGCCTTGATAGTTGAACATAACATACCTTAAATAAACATATATCCTTTATAATTTTAGGCATATGGTTACACTAATAATGACATCTGTATATGGTTGCGCTAATAGTTTCAGCTGCATCTGGTTAACACTAATTTACCATGTCTGTATGGCTAATGTTATTTTACTATGTGCACTGGGGTTCACCTACAGCTCTAGAATCAGAAACCTTAAAAACAAATGCAAAGAATAAAGCTGAAATATATAAACAATTAAAGGGACAGTCTACACCAGAATTGTTATTGTTTAAAAAGATAGATTATCCCTTTTATTACACATTCCCTAGTTTTGCATAACCAACACAGTTATATAAATACACTTTTTGCCTCTGTTATTATCTTGTATCTAAGCCTCTGCAAACTGCCCCCTTATTTCAGTTCTTTTGACACACATCCATTTTAGCCAATTAGAGCGGGCTCACTGGAACTCTACGTGCGTGAGCACAGTGTTATCTGTATGACACACAGAACCTAACATCCTCTAGTGGTGAAAAACTGTAAAAATGCCCTGAGAGAAGAGGCAGACTTCAAGGGCTTAGAAATTAGCATATGAACCTCCTAGGTTTAGCTTTCAACTAAGAATACCAAACAAAGCAAAATTGGTGATAAAAGTAAATTGGAAAATTGTTTAAAATTACATTCTCTATCTAAATCATGAAAGTTTATTTTGGACTAGACTGTCCCTTTAATCAAATCAAGTAGAAATATTGACTTCATTATTAAAATACAGCAAATTCAATTGTAAATACTAACACATTTATTCTAAACTTATAATAAATATTAAATAAATAAAAAAACTACCATAAAGAAATTACATTGAGTGCGTGAAATATTTAGTTGCAAATCATTATTTACACCAATGGATGTTCAACAGGAGCTCAAGAAATGTCAGCGTTGTGAAGGCCAGGAGCTATGAGTGGTTCAATTTGCTTCTTAAAAATATTCATTTAGCTGAAGGATATTGTTTTCATACTGCGTCAATAAGAAAGCTAAAATCAAGGGCACATATTCTCCAGGCTGACTCTTGACTACAGGTGAACGTATTAGGCTACTGTATATGAAACCATCTGCGTCACCAACAAAGGAAGGAGTCATGGAGCTGTCAATTCCAATTAACCTGCCTATGTTTATAAATTACCTCTGCTCAGACAACTGTAATGACTGATGACCTCATCTACACAAGCTGAGAAAATAGAATTGCTGACACAAAGCAGAAGAAAAACAAAAGCAGTAGTTTATGCTATGAAAAAAACAGGTTTTGTGTTAATGTTTATAGTTTCACTAAAGACCAATTGAAGGTAATGCAACACAGTCAACACTTGCAACTTAGAGTGTCAGTGCATCATTTCATGAGGGGAAAAAAAAAAAAGACAACCAAACTAAAATTCTGTAGTCTTTTGCATGCATACAAATATAGCAATCTTTATTAACCTACCAGATGTAGAAAGAAAGGATTTGTGATTATAATTAGACATGTGCATTTACTTGTATAAACCAAAACCAAATATTGCCACAGGTAGCAGTAGTCAACTCTTTTCGGAGCGGGAATTATTCAAATAATAGTACAACTAGTAAACAAATCTGATTCCGAAAAGAAGTGAATGCTACTACCCACAGACATATCCGGTATTCATTTATACAAAACGTATGCCAAATACACATGTCTATGTAAACAAAAAGGAACAGAAAAAGAAATTAAGAAATGACAGAAGGTTTTGAAGAACATTTGATACATTGGTTAGAAGTTCAGTGTAAACAACCTATTCTTTATACGTCACAGATGGGATCAAATAGCAGAGGGTTCCATTGTGTTGGTGATGCATACATAAAATGTTGGAGGCTAAAGGTTAATGAAAATCTGAGACTATTTTATATCTGCTACCAGCAAAATCTGCTGGTATTTTTCTTACATAGGGAATGAGGCGTTAACCATGTGTTGAAGATTCTTATTATGCAGGGCTTTAGATGTCAGCTCACTGTGACCATCATTGGTGCAGAGCTCCATAATGTATTCACCTACAGTAAAGATGTTGATTGTTATGCAACAGGAGTAAGATTTGTTTGCCTATTGCTTGGCTCCAGAATTTTAGACCAGATCTTAGTGAATAATTGTATATGAAATTCATGCAGACTATACAGAAATATAGAAAACAGCTGAGAAGCTTTGATATGTTCAAATTAGTGCACGTTAGCCTGTTATTGATAAGAGACGTCGCAAAAATGTAAAGTATAACAAATTCTTTATAGTTAAAAACATGAATCACTCAGTTAATGAACATGCCACCTTATGCGTTTCGCTGAAAGCTTTTTGAAAGACAGCCGTCTTGTATGCAAAAGCAGTCCGTATACAGAAATATAAACCAATATAGAATATTGTAATGCATTTTCAAATGTATCAAGGAAAACATTGATATCCCCCAGTTAACACCAGATGTTTCTTGGGTCCAGGCACAAATAAAAGACTATAATTGGATATTCATGCTAAAGTAAATGTAAGAATCAGAGGCCCTACCATAGTAATTAACAAATTATTTTATTTACAATAATCTCAATATTTTAGTGCAATCTGAATTCCAAAACTCAATTCAACTTAGAGATTTGCAACCAAAAATGTTCTCTCATTATGCGAATAGGACATACAATTTTAAAAAAACTTTTCAGTTTATTTCTATCATGTTTGCTTAATTCTCTAAGTATCCTTTGTTGAAGGAGCAGCAATGCACTACTGATAGCTAGCTGAACACATTGGATGAGCCAATGATAAGAGGCATATATGTGGAGCCTCCACTTACCTTCTATCTCCCCTTATGATAATGCTGGAACATGGCTTTTGGCCTGGGACTTCCAGAAGGTGCAGAGAGACCTGTTGCCTGGTTGGGGGGTGAAATTACCAGTGGTGAAATTCTCCCCCCCTCCCAAAGTATGCTGCTCTTCTTCTTCCATCATTAAAACATTTAGCAGCAAACCAATGAGGTAGATTGAAGCAAGAATGAAGCCCGCGCTGGTGTAAGTAAGGTGTGCGGGTCCGAGTGATGGAAAATGGTGATAATAAAAACGAGTGCATTAAATTAGGCACATTATACTGTGCTAAGTGTCAGTTAATGCAGTGAAGTGGTTTAAAAATAGCAGATCTTAAAAATAAAAATAAATAAGAAATGTAATACCAAAAAATAAATAATAATAGCGCATACAATTTAAAGAAAGTGTCCAATTTACTTCTATTATCAAATTGACTTTGTTCTCTTTGTATCCTCAGGGCATTAGACGGAAACAGTGTTTGCTGCTAGGTAGTGCACCAGTCACGTGCACACTCCCTACCTAGGTATGTTCTCCAACAAAGTAAACCATAAGAATGAAGCAAATTTGATTACAGAAGTAAATTGGAAAGGATCATGAAATAAAAATGTTAAGTTTCTAGTCTCACTATAATATTATGACAATCAAGATCACACAATAGAGACGTGTTCTAATTCTATGAATTAAGAGTGCAATTCTCCCATATAATGAACATCAAAATAAGTATATAAAATAGCATTATCTTTATTGCCATTCCAAGCTAAAAACTAATTTATAATACACAAATAAAAATATTATCAAACTATGCAGCCCACTGGCATCACGAGAGCCATTATTGCCATTGATCTAACGTATAACGTATGTCTTCGTGTTTACTATAGTATCCTTAAATCTGAACAAAAAGGAAAATATTAAATTAAAACGTGTGCTATGTGCGGTTTAGTGGTAGCATGAAAACATAATTATTTTCAAAATTCTATGGAAGAGACAATGGTGTTTTTCCTGGCGATGTATTTTGCCAAAATAATATCTCCTTTACAACATTCTGGAACAGGACAAACCCAAAATTTAGCTACAATAAAGAAAGGCAAATATTCCAGCTCAAGGTCGTCCAATCTAAGGAGAGGCCAAAGGTAATAGTCAGGGAGTGGAACAAATTGCTAGTACATTAAACAGGAAATGTTTCAGGTTAAGGGGCTCTCTTAATTCGTTGCTTCTGTAAAAACAGTTTAGTAAATTTAACAAAACTATACATTAAGTACACTGTAAATTTAAAATAAAATATGTATTTTATTATTATTATTATCATCATCATCATTTATAAAGCGCCAGCAGGTTACGCAATGTTCAAACAAACAATGTAGTAACAAATGAAAAAGTACTTTAAAAATATTACTATTATACTTCTGTAACCCTCTAGAGCAAATAAAAAATATTCAAAGGGATCACCAATCAAAATATTTACCACCAATGTATTTAAATAATGTGTTGAAATAATGGCACTGTAATATAGCTGTAGATCTGTAAACATTTCAAAATAACATTACAAGACTTTCAGATTTTGTCCATGATATCCAATATTTTTGACTTCATCTCTTAAATATCTCTAGACATCAATGACACTTACCTAGAATCAATGCTAATATTACTGTTGAATAAGCTCAAGTGTTTAGTTCTATCCAAACACCAGTGTTCCTGGACTTTCTATTGGAGGCTCAAGTTGCTGGAGGAAGACCCCTCACACCATACCCCCCCCCCACACACACACACTGGTGTGACATTGTGACTCCACCAAAAGCAATACTATCTTGTCCGACACTGTATTCTATACTACAGTATATACAAGTATCTTAAAGCAAAGCCTATCCAGTAAGGATAAGAGGTTATTTGCCATCAACAGAAGTTTTTGAGGAAGCTGGAGATGGCATTTGGAGAGGTAACAGAAGCCCCACTATAATGATTGAGCATGCAGGTACACTCTCTATTATTCCACTGTGGGGTGAGGACCAAGGATGTAAACCAAATAGCCGGAAGGAAGAGGGGTAATTAAAGGGACATTAAACCCCAAATTTTTCTTTCATTATTCAGATAGAGAATACAATTTTAAACAACATTCCAATTTACTTCTATTATTTAATTTGCTTAATTCTTCAAATATCCTCTGTTGAAGAAATAGCAATGCACATGGATGAGCCAATCACACGAGGCATCTATGTGCAGCCACCAATCAGCAGGATATCAAGATAATTAAGCAAATTAGATAATAGAAGTAGATTGGAAAGTTGTTTAAAATTGTATGCTCTTTCTAAACCATGGAAGAAAAAAAAATGGGTTTCAAGTCCCTTCAAGATAACAATTATTCACAGTCTCTAAACAGCTCCCCAGATAGCAGCATCTCATACTATTAAACATATTATGGATTCCATGTTCATAAACATGACACGATTTACTAACAGTTTGGAACAATATGAGCTAGAAACATGGATTTCTCACCCATTGGCAGCCAGCAAGGATCTCCTGGTGGTCATTTGGATTGGCCAGCAGAACTGGAAGTGGGCTGCATTACTACACCCTTGGCACAAAAGCAATTTAACCCCTTGTTGTCAGAACTCTCTAATTTGGCATAATACATTGTCGCACTGGAGTGGGGTAAATCTCATGCAGTCTTTCTCCCCTCTCTACTTTATTTCAGATCGTTTATACATCAGATGGACTTCTCCATGAGGACTTATTTTGTTTAAATTCTGAAGTCTCTTATTTGAACTAATCTGTAAGATTCCCTAATGTTGTTTTAGACATTACTTAGTTTGAGACTTATTTATATTTCTTGTATTTCTTAACCTGTTCCGCTCATATTTTATCCTCATAATAATCATCCTTACTTCTTAATGAGTGAAGTCTTCTAACAAGCTCATGCTTAAATAACAGACTGTAAATTAAGATATTTAGTAGTTGTGTTTATGTTGTGCTATTTATACAGTACATAGTATGCTTATTAAATAGATTTTTTTTTATTTTTTTTTAAACATTCTAGATCATTCTGGATATATAATGTTGGTCCCACTTCTGCCAATAAGAGATTGCCCTTAGATCAATCTTTACCTGGAATGATATATGGTATAATATATACTGGCACTTGTACAGTACCCAACTGTTTCTTATAGTCATTCTTGAGACCATTTCACCAAATATGAAAATTAAAAGCTATTTCATAATTTTCTTACACAAGTGGGTACTTTTTATGATATGATCTAGAGATACATGGTACCATCTTTACATTTAATGCCCACAGCTATAGTTTGCCTTGGACCCCACCTTGCTATGCACAGTGTATACATTTCAGTTTCTAGTCTCTAATGATGGTTTCTTTTAATGCTTTCTCTAAAAAAGGAGAAGAGCCAGCCTTTTTTATGCCAAGACAAAGCATGCATCTTCTCTATTGCTATGTATTCTAGTTAAAGGGATACTAACGCCACATTTTTTCTTTCATGATTCAGATAGAGCATGCAATTTTAAGCAACTTTCTAATTTACCCCTATTATCAATTTTTCTTTGTTCTCATGTTATCTTGATTTGAAAAAGCAGTAATAAAAGGTTAGGAGCCGGCCCATTTTTAGTTCAGCACCTTGGTAGAGCTTGCTGATTGGTTTACTACATTTAGCCACAAATCAGCAAGTGCTACCCAGGTGCTGAAAAAAAAATGGTCCGGCTCTAAAGCTTACAGTACTGCTTTTTCAAATCAAGATAGCATGAGAACAAAGAAAAATTGATAATAGGAATAAATTAGAAAGGTGCTTAAAATCTCATGCTCTATCTGAATCATGAAAGAAAAAAATGGGTTTAGTATCCCTTTAAAACTATTTTTAGGAAATATGACTTATGTAAGTTTTCGCCAATTAGGTTTGTTTACCAGTTACCTAGCATTGCAATATTTCTATGCTGCATCTTTAAGTAATAGCTTTATCTGACTATATGTTTAACTATGATAATATCCTAATTTAAATGCTATCTGATGTACGATTATGCTACTACTGTTTCTGTAGAATGCTAAACAGTGTTTATATACAGTCTTTTGACATTTTATATTAGTTGTGATGGCATAATCACTAAACAGTTTTCAATTTTGTTTTAATAATTATTCCATACAAAGTTCCAAAAGTGGCTTCTAATGTATCTTTAACCCTCCTTTCTGCTTTTGCTGTGGAAGAGATCCAAGAGTGCTCTTGTATTGTATCTGGAGGGAGAAAACCGAGGGTTGCTAAAATGATCTTTTTTTGTTTAAGAAAAAGTGTATAGACAAGATATTTTTTGGTCTTGTTTTTCTTTTGTCACTTATTAGACAATCCAGATACATACAATATTTGCTCAAACTCCTCATTCATTGCACTGTGTTTTGTCTGTATAAACCTCAATATAAAAAATAAATACATTTATTACACCACAGGCTTTTATTTACTTCTGTTCACCAATTGGCCATCTCACTGGACTATGCCTTTCTCTTTTGCGCAAGTTGGCAGCACAGCCAATCAGAAGCAATACTGCTGGACTCTGATTAAGCATGGCCAATTAAAAGCTATCACTGCTTATTGGAAGTGTAAGTATGTAGCAGGAGCTGTAATTGATTGTTTTCTATGTGTGAATGGTTGCAGCTTCTGATTGGCTGTACTGCCTACTTGCACAAAAGAGAAAAACATAGCCAAGGGAAATGGGCACCTGGCGAAGAGTTAAAAAAACACCCACATGGTTGATAAATGTACATCTCTAGTGCTTTATTATACTACTAATACTTTGAGAACAGCACTAGGGGTGTAAAAGGTGCCAAATGTGGAGTTAATAGGGAATAAAATCCCTGTTTTAAACTACTTTAGGTTTTATGCTTTCTATGTCCACTAACAGATCTGAGGAAATGGCCCTTACAGTCAGTAAATTTGCAAGCTATTGGAATATCAGCAGATTATGCTATATGGTCGGGAGGTCAGCCATTGAGATGTAAATATACTAAAATCCTTCACACTCAGCTGGTATGTTAATGTATTGTAAGATTACACAAGGCTTGTAATTAAAACGTGTTTACGATCCTTTAATATGGTTAACTGTGTCTCTTTATTTTTATTCTGGTTTATTGTGCTGGTACAATGCATGAGGAATTAACTCATCCAGATTAAACCAAAGCACATGCCTATAAAATGTAAATCCCTGTTGTATTAACATTTCTTTTTTATTGTTAAAACATTTTGAATTGAGTCACACTTTAGAAAAAATTTTATAAATGTAAATCCCGTAAAAAATAAAAAAGTTAAACAAAAAGTTAAATAATGTTACTGCCATGTTTATTCTGGCTTATGTAACAGTGTTTGTAGAGACATGAGAAGCAATAATTCTGTGTTGAATCTAAGAAAATGTGTCTGTGAAATGTCACTTTCTACTTTGAAGCTCGGGAAACGTATGTGTGCAAACAAGCAGCTTGAACACAAAATGCTTGTTAAGGATAAAAGAAAAAAATATTCCTTCTACATTATTTCAACTTTCTTAATTTGCCAAGCATTCCCATTCTTCTTTTTTTTTTTTTGTTATTACAAAGTGTAATTTACATATTTTTGACTCAACCTTGAAGTACAGCTGGTGTTGATCACACAAGGTCTGAATATACACTGGTGTATTTATCAGCTGTAAATATTTGCCATAAGAATACACTGTTTAACCTTGCTGTATCCATTTAAATATCTGGAATTCTGGTATTGTGACCATGTGACCTCTTCCAAAGCAATCATTTAAAGGGCCATTAAACCCAAAAAAATTATTTCACGATTCAGATAGAGAATACAATTTTAAAAAACATTCCAATTTACTTCTATTATCTAATTTGCTGCAATCTTTGTATATACTTTGCTAAAGAAATAGCAACGCACATTGGTGAGCCAATCACATGAGGCATCTATGTGCAGCCACCAATCAGAAGCTACTGAGCCTATCTAGATATGCTTTTCAGGAAAGAATATTAAGAGAATAAAGCAAATGAGATCATAGAAGTAAATTAGAAAGTTGTTTAAAATGGTATTCTCTATCTGAATCATGAAAGAAAAAATGTGGGTTTAATGTCCCTTTAAGCTAAAGAAACACTAACAAAAAGCCATTCATAAAGCACATTTAAAATGAACGGTATAAATAGAAATAATTTTACTACCTTTGACAATTTAACTTTTTTTTTTTCCTTTTGAGAAAATGATTTCTTTTGATATGCTAGTGTGGTATATTATAGGGCTATGGAGGTTTTCCTTGGAAGAATTTAAGCAAAAATCTGTGTCACTGAAGTTCTGTCCACAAACATTCACTTCCTATTAGTTTCAAAATCAAAGCAAGTCATTTTAAAAGGGACACTTAAGTCAAAATTAAACTTTCATGATTCAGATAGAACAGCAATTTTAAACAACTTTACAATTTACTTCCATTAATAAAATGTGCACAGTCTTTTTATATTTGCACTTTTTGAGTCAGCTGCTCCTAATGAGCATGTGCAAGAATTCACAGATTATATATATATATATATATATATATATATATATATATATATATATATATATATATATATATATATATATATATATATATATATATATATATATATATATATATATACACACACACAGGCACACATTTGTGATTGGCTGATGCTTGTCATGATGCACTGGGAGTGGAAATAGACATAACTTTGAAATCTGTCAGAAAAAAAATCTAGTACTCGATTGAAGCTCGACTAAGTGCTATTGCATTGTCTTGTTATATTGCATTTGTTCCGTGTGCAAATCTACTGTATTTACTGGTCCTTTAAATTTTCAAGCAAAAGAAAGGGGTAGATTTATAATAATGAGACATGGGTCCCTATTGATTTGAGCCTGCAACTGATATTAATGAAGCAGCAGTTTAAACCACTGTTTCCTAGACCCTTTCTGCAAACTTAGAGCTGGCAAATGAAAATCGCACCTGACTGATTCTACCAGAGTAGCTGACAAAGGGGTGGCACTGCATGAGTGGATACCCTTGCGATGCTAAATATGGGGAATGAATGTGCCCCACAATTTGTAATATTACTACATGTGAACTTTGACTGTTGGTAATAAACCTGACCTATAGTGTGTGCATATTTAAATAGCCCTCTTTCATTGTAAACATGTCTGTATTATTCCATCCCTTAAAATATTATTCAAACAGAACTTGCCAGTTGCTCAGAGCAGAGGAGGTACAAGATCACAAAATACAGAATCCACATTCGATATTTTTTTAGAAGAGATTAGCAGGTAAAAACACAGCCAGCAAAAAAAATAAAAAAAATGATTGCACAAGATAGACAGCAGTATAACCATAAAATTGCATTAAATTAAAGGGTGATTACAGTGGAAAAAATTACAAGCTCGAATCCATTAGAACATGTAATTTTAAAACTGTCAAACGCTTAAAAAAGAGGTTAAACACACAGTAGAAATACCGCTTGGGATTCGCCCACCACTGATTCAGTCAGCAGCACTACTTCCACCTCTGAGTCAGGCAACTAGCGCCGCTGATCCAATCAGATGTAGAACTAACTAGTGCTGCTGGGTCGATAATCCTAAAATTACCTGCGCAATTACAGAACAGAGCATGTCATTTGCTTAGACTATAACGGCCCTCTACCTCTTATCGAGCTACATCAATAACTACAGTAGGGTTAGGACACATCCCTCAAATGTCACAAGACAGAAATAAATCAATTATTACCGGTCTCTCCTGCAATTATTTTTTATATCAGTGTTAAAACAAAATATCTTTTGGCAATTTCTTTAATCTCAAAAAGGTGTGGCTACAATATTTCTGCAACAACAAAAAACAGCCAATAGATCTTAAAGGGACACTAAACCCACATTATATATATATATATATATATATCTCCAATAGCACGTGTTCCAGCACTCCAACTTTGGTAGTTAGTTCAGGACCTGGGTGCAATCCTCTATAGTAATGTAGAAAAGAACGCGGAAATGGAGGGCACTCTCAGGATTTGTGTAAATTGCATTTTACACAAATCCTGAGAGTGCCCTCCATTTCCGCGTTCTTTTATATATATATATATATATATATATATATATATATATATATATATATATATATATATATATATATACACACACACACACATATATATATATATACATATACACACACACACACACATAGTATACTGCAATATACTTTCGTTATTTATTTTGCCCCCTTTTCCTGTAATACCATTCTGAAATTTTGAGTTCTCAGTTCCTGTTAGAAATGGAAGTGCAGAAAACTGTTATATTCAACAAAGCCATTGGCTGCATACTCTAATGAACTATTTATAACTGTCTATAATTGGCCACAGCAGAGAAGGTAACCTACTTTACAACAGGGCAGCTCCTTTAGACACTAAAACTTTACACTTATTTTGTCAATATTTAAACAGCTAATTTAACGTTAAAAAATATATCCATTTTATTCTCAGACTAATCTTTTCTTTCACTGCATCCTTCTATCTAGCATTTATTTAGCGTTTAATGTCTCGTTAAATATTACACTAACTAAAAGGCCTAAAATGTATTCATTTAATACAAAACACCACAAGTAAACTATAAATAGGGAAAAAGATAAGTACGATTATCTATTCTCTACAGGATTTCTTAAGTAACAGTACCATTTTGTATATCTATTACAGCGTAACAAGAAATGAGACATACACAGTTTGTGATTCCGAAAATAGAAATGCAAAGATTGTGTTAAACTGAACTTAACTTTGCCCTAGGAATACACTTGTTCCAATTATTTCTGCAGTATCTGGAACTAATGTTCTATCAGATGAAGTCACATTGGAAAAGAACATTTTTAATCCATGTCATAAAAAATTAATTTCCAACAGGAAAATAAAGCATATGATCCTAGTTAATTAAAACTTGAGTTTTATACAAAGCGCTAAATAACTTAAAAACAACTAATACTAAGGTTAGATTTGATAGTTTTCAAACAATATTTACTTAAAGGAGCAGATTGTATCTAATAAAGCCATAATGATCTAATAATTACTTTTTAACTGTGATGAATATGAAATACAAGATAACAAAATGACAATGTACAAAATAGTATTGAAATGGAGTATGTTTGGAATACAGGAACTTCTGTTTATAAAGGTAAACAAAACATCCACATTTTTGGTTGACAGGAACAAAAAGACTATATCTACAATACGGGTAACATAAAAAAATGTAAATACGCAAACTGATAAAAGGAATAGGATTCATTTTGTTGTGGGCCATGCACCTAAACCTATTGACTGAACAACAGATCAAGCAATTAACACAAGCTTCTTGCTGGGTGACCTTTCAGCTCTCAGGGGGAATACGACACATAGGCATTATAAACACTCTCGGATTGTTAACCAGCGTCGCATCACAAATAGTATCCTATAAATGATCACACATTCAGACAAGACAAATAAATACTAAAAAGCTGGAGTTTGCCTGCCATCTGGTGCCATTATGAAAAATAGCAGTTTACTCAATAAAGAGTGCATATTTCATCCATGCACATATTAAATAGGCAGCAGTCATAACCCTATTTTTATATTATTAATTTTAGATTAAACAATGCACCACATGTTGTACAATAATTGTTTTCTACTCCTGGAGGTTTGCATAATGTATAATCTTCTGATACAAGAATGTTACACACAAAACTTTATAAGAAAATTTAGAGAACTTTAGGCTTTATTTCCACACATGTATAAAACAAATAATGCAATTTGACATTTGAAAATGGATATAATGTAATCATTTATTTATATACTCACAAATTTGATATTTACATGTTAATATACGTCCCTGGCGAAACCAGAAGTGGAAATATTGTTAACGTCCGTTTTTTTGGCTGGGTGGAACGCACAGATGTGTTCCAAATCAATGTTTGGTGTGAATTGTCATTAAAGGGGTATGTGAGAGCTTTGTTTGTCACTATATATTGTGGGTTTGTGCACCATTTATGTTCACTTTTATATCTGATGAAATAAATATTATATTCCTGAAACGTCATCTAATAAAGTTTACTTTTTGTTTTGAATCCTGAGAGTGCATTCTTTACTGGAAAGTATATATATATATATATATATATATATATATATATATATATATATATATATATATATATATATATATATATATATATATATATATACACACACATATATATATATATACACACACACACACATACACACACACACACTACAGTGGACATTACTTCTAATACAGGACTTTTTCTTATCATCCATTCTATGAGTTTTGCCGTGATGTTGGCAGCATCTTATATTCCCTAGGAACGCCTAGGGTCTATATGTTTTCTTTTGCTTCTGTATGCTTGTTGTGATTGTTCTGAGTGTATGGAAAGTTGATTTGGATGCTCCTTTGAATTTTGTGTATTCATTGGGAACATATTAAACTATTGACATCTGTTTGGAGTGCTGAGACTTGTTTTACTATTATTTGGTAGATTGGCAATACCTCTCGTACCCCTCTTTACATCATCTTATTTTTAGGAATTATCAGTGGTGCGGTCACCTTATATGTTAATTATACATATTTGTACCCGTTTCTTTATTTTACTCACCACCAAAACACTGATAAAAACAGCTGCTTGATTTGTCAAGATAAAAGGTTAAAATCATATTTTATTCTATAAAGCTATCATGTCAGCACAATTTCCTCAAAAGTGACACAATAGTATATTATGTGAAATGGTGCAATTTTTAATGACACACTTTTTATAACTTATTAAAGATAATAAACAAAACCTGAACCCTTTTAGTTGCTATCAGTCTATTAATTATACCTTTAGTAAAAGATTTTAATTGGAAAAATATTTAGCATTTAATAGTAACTTAAGCAATCAAAATATTACAGAGAAAACAAAATGTATGCTTACCTGATAAATTTCTTTCTCTTGTGGTGTATCCAGTCCACGGGTTCATCCATTACTTGTGGGATATTCTCCTTCCCAACAGGAAGTTGCAAGAGGACACCCACAGCAGAGCTGTCTATATAGCTCCTCCCCTAACCCCCACCTCCAGTCATTCGACCGAAGACAAGTAAGAAAAAGGAGAAACTATAGGGTGCAGTGGTGACTGTAGTTTAAAAAATAAAAACACCTGCCTTAAAGTGACAGGGCAGGCCGTGGACTGGATACACCACAAGAGAAAGAAATTTATCAGGCAAGCATAAATTTTGTTTTCTCTTGTAAGGTGTATCCAGTCCACGGGTTCATCCATTACTTGTGGGATACCAATACCAAAGCTTTAGGACACGGATGAAGGGAGGGACAAGGCAGGCATTTAAACGGAAGGCACCACTGCCTGTAAGACCTTTCTCCCAAAAATAGCCTGCGAGGAAGCAAAAGTAACAAATTTGTAGAATTTAGAAAAAGTATGAAGAGAAGACCAAGTCGCCGCCTTACAAATCTGTTCAACAGAGGCCTCATGTTTAAAAGCCCATGTGGAAGCTACCGCTCTAGTAGAATGAGCTGTAATTCTTTGAGGAGGCTGCTGGCCAGCAGTCTCATAAGCTAAACGGATTATGCTTCTCGGCCAAAAAGAAAGAGAAGTTGCCAAAGCCTTTTCGCCACTCCTCTTTCCAGAGTAGACAACAAACAATGCAGATGTTTGACGAAAATCCTTAGTAGCTTGCAAATAAAACTTTAAAGCACGAACCACGTCAAGATTGTGTAACAGACGTTCCTTCTTTGAAGAAGGATTAGGACACCATGACAGAACAACAATTTCCTGATTAATATTCCTATTAGATACTACCTTAGGAAGAAACCCAGGTTTGGTACGCAAAACTACCTTATCTGCATGGAAGATCAGATAAGGGGAATCACACTGCAAGGCAGATAACTCTGAAACTCTACGAGCCGAAGAGATAGCTACTAAAAACAGAACATTCCAAGACAAAAGCTTGATATCTATGGAATGCAAGGGTTCAAACAGAATCCCTTGAAGAACTTTAAGAACTAAATTTGAACTAAATTTAAGAACTAAATTTGAACTAAATTTAAACACAGGCCTGATTCTAACCAAAGCCTGACAAAACACCTGAACGTCTGGAACATCAGCCAGGCGCTTGTTCAAAAGAATAGACAGAGCAGAAATCTGTCCCTTTAAGAAACTAGACGATAATCCCTTTTCCAATCCTTCTTGGAGAAAAGATAGTATCCTAGGAATCCTGACCTTACTCCACGAGTAACCCTTGGATTCACACCAATGAAGACATTTACACCATATCTTATGATAGATTTTCCTGGTGACAGGCTTTCAAGCCTGAATCAAGGTATCAATGACCGACTCGGAGAAACCACGTTTTAATAAAATCAAGCGTTCAATCTCCAAGCAGTCAGACGCAGAGAAATTAGATTTGGATGTTTGAATGGACCTTGGAGTAGAAGGTCCTGCCTCAGCGGCAGAGTCCATGGTGGAGAGGATGACATGTCCACCAGATCCGCATACCAAGTCCTGCATGGCCACGCAGGCGCTATCAAAATCACCGAAGCTCTCTCCTGCTTGATCTTGGCAATCAGACGAGGGAGGAGAGGAAACGGTGGAAACACATAAGCCAGGCTGAAGGACCAGGGCACTGCTAGAGCATCTATCAGCGCTGCCTGGGGATCCCTTGACCTGGACCCGTAACAAGGAAGCTTGGCGTTCTGACGAGACGCCATCAGATCCAGTTCTGGTTTGCCCCATAGTTGAATCAGCTGGGCAAATACCTCTGGATGGAGCTCCCACTCCCCCGGATGAAAAGTCTGCCGACTTAGAAAATCCGCCTCCCAGTTCTCTACTCCTGGGATATGGATAGCTGAGAGATGGCAAGAGTGAACTTCTGCCCATAGAATTATCTTGGAAACCTCCATCATTGCCAGGGGACTCCTTGTTCCCCCCTGATGGTTGATATAGGCTACAGTCGTGATATTGTCCGACTGAAATCTGATGAACTTGGCCGCAGCTAGTTGAGGCCAAGCCTGAAGAGCATTTAATATCGCTCTCAGTTCCAGAATGTTTATCGGAAGGAGGGCTTTCTCCTGAGTCCACGAACCCTGAGCCTTCAGGGAGTTCCAGACTGCACCCCAGACCAGAAGGCTGGCATCTATCGACACTATAGTCCACTCTGGCCTGCGGAAACTCATTCCCCTGGACAGATGGACCCGAGATAACCACCAGAGAAGAGAATCCCTGGTCTCTTGATCCAGATTTAACAGAGGAGACAAATCTGTGTAGTCCCCATTCCACTGGTTGAGCATGCAAAGTTGCAGAGGTCTGAGATGTAGGCGGGCAAATGGAACTATGTCCATTGCCGCTACCATTAGGCCGATCATTTCCATACACTGAGCCACTGACGGCCGAGAAGTGGAATGAAGAGCAGGCAGGAAGTTAGAAGCTTTGATATCCTGACTTCTGTCAGAAAAATTTTAATTTCTACTGAATCTATCAGAGTTCCTAGGAAGGAAACTCTTGTGAGAGGAGAGAGAGAACTCTTTTCTATGTTCACTTTCCACCCGTGAGACCTCAGAAAGGCCAAAACAATGTCCGTATGGGACTTGGCGATTTGAAAAGTCGACGCCTGACTCAGAATGTCGTCTAGGTAAGGGGCTACCGCTATGCCCCGCGGCCTTAGAACCGCCAGAAGGGACCCTAGAACCTTTGTAAAGACTCTTGGAGCCGTGGCTAACCAGAAGGGAAAAGGCACAAACTGGTAATGCCCGTCTAGGAAGGCGAACCTGAGGAACTGATGATGATCTCTGTGAATCGGAATGTGGAGATAAGCATACTTTAAGTCCACGGTAGTCATATATTGACCCTCCTGGATCATAGGGAGGATGGTTCGGATTGTCTCCATCTTGAAGGATGGGACCCTGAGAAATTTGTTTAGGATCTTGAGATCCAAGATAGGTCTGAAAGTTCCCTCTTTTTTGGGAACTATAAACAGGTTTGAATAGAAACCCAGCCCCTGTTCCTCTCTTGGAACTGGGTGGATCACTCCCATAACCAGTAGGTCTTGAACGCAACGTAAAAATGCCTCTCTCTATCTGGTTTACAGATAGTTGTGAGAGATGAAATCTCCCCTTTGGAGATGAACCTTTGAATTCCAGAAGATATCCCTGGGAAACAATCTCTAGTGCCCAGGGATCCTGGACGTCTCTTGCCCAAGCCTGGGCGAAGAGAGAAAGTCTGCCCCCGACTAGATCCGGTCCCGGATCGGGGGCTACTCCTTCATGCTTTCTTAGAGGCAGCCGCAGGTTTTTTGGCCTGCTTCCCCTTGTTCCAAGCCTGGTTAGGTCTCCAGACTGGTTTGGACTGGGCGAAATTTCCCTCTTGTTTTGCATTAGAGGAAACTGAAGCTGCGCCACTCTTGAAGTTTCAAAAGGAACAAAAATTATTTATTACTTATTGGACCTATCCTGAGGAAGGGCGTGACCTTTTCCTCCAGTAATATCAGAAATTATCTCCTTCAGACCAGGCCCGAATAGGGTCTGTCCCTTGAAGGGGATGTTAAGAAGCTAAGACTTTGAAGTAACATCTGCTGACCAGGACTTAAGCCATAGCGCCCTACGCGCCAAAATGGCAAAACCTGAATTCTTACCGTTAGCTTGGTTAAGTGAAAAACGGCGTCAGAAATAAAGGAATTAGCTAATTTAAGAGCTTAAATTAATCCTGTCTGGAATATCATCCAACGGGGTCTCCACATGTAGAGCTTCCTCAAGAGACTCGAACCAAAAAGCCGCTGCAGCTGTAACTGGGGCAATGCATGCAAGAGACTAGAGAAAAAAACCTTGATGTATAAAAATTTTCTTAAGGAGACCCTCCAATTTTTTATCCTGTACGCTTAGCTAGGGTAGAGACTGCTCCCTCCACCTTAGGGACCGTCTGCCACGAGTATAGTATGGCGGCATCTATGGGAAACATCTTTTTGAAAACAGGAGGGGGAGAGAACGGCACACCTGGTCTATCCCATTCCTTAGTAATAATTTTAGAAAACCTCTTAGGGACTGGAAAAACATCAGTGTAAACAGGCACTGCAAAGTATTTGTCCATTTTACACAATTTCTCTGGAACCACAATGGGGTCACAGTCATCCAGAGTCGCTAAAACCTCCCTAAGCAATAAGCGGAAGTGTTCAAGCTTAAATTTAAACGCTGTCATTTCAGAATCAGACTGAAGCAACGCCTTCCCTGAGTCTGAAATGTCACCCACAGATAGAAGCTCACCTGCCTCGGCTTTTGAGTATTGTGAGGGTATATCGGACACAGGCATTAAAGTGTCAGAAAGCTCTGTATTAGTTCTAGCCCCAGAGCTGTCTCGCTTTCCTTGTAACCCTGGCAGTTTGGACAATACCTCTGAGAGGGTAGCATTCATAAGTGCCGCCATGTCCTGTAAGGTAAAAGAATTAGAGGAGCTAGATGTACTTGGCGTCACTTGAGCGGGAGTTATAGGTTCTGACACATGGGGAGAGCTAGATGGCATAATCTCCCTTTTTTCAGTCAGAGAATGCCCTGGAGATAAATCTTTAAGCGCCATAATATGGTCTTTATAGTTTATAGAAATTTCAGTACATTTGGTACACATTCTAAGAGGGGGTTCCACAATGGCTTCCAAACATATTGAACAAGGAGTTTCCTCTATGTCAGACATGTTTAACAGACTAGTAATGAGACAAGCAAGCTTGGACAACACTTTAATAAAGGTGAAACATCAATTAAACAAAAACGTTACTGTGCATTTAAGAGAAAAAAACTAGCACTTAAACTGCAAAACAGTGTAACAATACAGTAAAGTCTTTCAAATTTTTACAGTGTGTGTAAGGGACTAAAGCAACATTGCACCCAACTTGCAATGGATGATTAACCCCTTAGGCTCCAAACCCGGATTTAAAAAACGTTAAAAAACGTTTAAGACAATTGAGCACCTTGCCCACAGCTCTGCTGAGGCTCCTACCTGCCCTCAAATACGATTTTGTGCAGAAATAAAACCTTTGAAATGGTCCTCAGATGCCAGAGGACTCCTCTAGGGAAGCTGGATGTCTCAGTCTGAATTTAAAACTGCGCAGCTAGAGCGCTAAAATAGGCCCCTCCCACCATGTTACTGGATGTCAGGGGGCCTTAAGAAAATACTCCTAGGAGTATCCGACTAGCCATGTGGAAACTAGGCCCCAAATGAAGATTTATCTCTCTCAGAGAAAAAACATCCTATTTATGAAACATGTAAACGTTTTTGTCACTAAGTAATATGAGTATTAACATGAGTAATTACCCTGTTTTGTAAGCATGATCCCAGTCGTTGTTAAATCACTGCATCAGGCTTACCTCAAATACACAAGGCTCTGTCAGCATTTTCTAGAACTTATTCATCTCTCTAAAAATAAAAATACTGACATACCTCAAAGCAGGTAATCTGCAGACCGTTCCCCCAACTGAAGTTTTCCCATACTCTTCAGTTATGTGTGTGAGAACAGCAATGGACCTTAGTTACAACCGCTAAGATCATCAAACCTCCCAGGCAGAATTCTGCCTGAGAGTAAAACAGTACAACGCCGGGGTACCGTTTAAAAATAACAAACTCTTGATTGAAGGTAAAAACTACACTAAGTCACCACATATCTCTTGAGACTTCCTATCTTGTCGAGAGTTGCAAGAGAATGACTGGAGGTGGGGGTTAGGGGAGGAGCTATATAGACAGATCTGCTGTGGGTGTCCTCTTGCAACTTCCTGTTGGGAAGGAGAATATCCCACAAGTAATGGATGATACCCGTGGACTGGATACAACTTACAGAGAAATACACTACAGTCCTATAATAATCAATTAAAGCGATAATATAATAACTCCAACTAGCAAGAAAAACAGAATAATGCAGAGATAAGAACTATAAAGATAATTAAATTATATTTTCAAAATAATACAAACATTGGCAAGATGATAGGAACCAAATATTTGATTATAAACCCTCTAAGGTAATTGCAGAGAATCAGGTAAATTAATAATTATGACAAACCGTCAGATAATAATTTATCATAATTCCTGTTTCAACCCGTTGTTATTGTTGACAAATAAGGACCAGGTGGTAGGAATTTTTAAAGGAAAACACCAGGATATAAAGCAATTAATTAATTTAGCTGATCAAATAGACAAAGGTATTTTACATAAATGTAAAGGGTAAATCTTAATGACATTAACATTTAAAGTAACTTAATTTCATACCATCACCAAAGTAATAAATTCCCCCTTTGCAGACAGGAATCAAACTGTCAGGTCGCAGGTCTGTCCGAGTAGGCTAAAACTAGCCTCAGCAGTTATAATCCAATAATCTCGGACCTCTGTAGTTGATTAACAAATTATCAACTCCATATATTATGTGACCAGTTCCAAAACACAGGAAAAACTACCCCCCCCTTTTTGATAAGTATGATACAAACCTGTATGAAACAGTTTTATTAATATGATTTATGCTCTTTACATTTATATTGAAAATTTTATTATTGAATCAGGTGAGTTAATCAATTCTGGTTTGCCCTTTATAGTCACAAATATTTTGTTTGGTAATTCTGTTAAACCTGGTCTTATCTGTCGACAATAACACTGGTCAATCAGGAATCTGGTAATAATATCATTTTCTTATGGTTCTTCCAGGATTATTAGTTTACCTGATTCTTGCCCAGCTATGCTGAGAATTTAAATAACAAAAGTTTCTGTTTTTTCTATTATACATGCAAGCTACTGCAAATAAATAATTTAGTGATTGTTTTCATTAGTTTTAACCTGATAATCATTAAAAACATTGTATTGATGTATGGCTTATTGATTTGCTTTATTCAAATATTGCTTATTATTTCTAATAATTCTTTTAATAAACTAAGTTTGCTTATAGATCTGGTCTCAGTTTAATTAATAGACAAAATCAGAACTAAAAGGATTCAGGTTTTATATATATTATCTTTGCAAATGATATAGTTCAGATTGTTATTAAATTGCACACATTGCCCCTGCAAAGTTAGTACCGCTATTATATATAATATAATTAGTTACATTATCAGAATGATATAGAGGTTCCATAATATTTATTGTGTCTAAACACATAATACACTTTGCAGGTACACTACTGAAATAATAATAAAAATAATAATAATAATAATAATATGGATAATATTTCATTAACAATTAATAAACTGCTTATATTTATCAACATTCCCTTATCTCAACTGCATGGATTAACTTCTTGCAAAATGATGTATGGTGCTGCCCGTTCCTCACTTAGGGCCCAATCATCTAAAGGTTCTCTGCTCAAGTGAATTCATCTAAAATGATCCTCCAGCACTTTTAGATCCATCACAAAATTCTAGAAAGGCAAATTTGTATATACTTCTCCAAGGGGTGTCCACTGCATTTCCGTATGGGAACGAGAGACAAGCCTAGTGCAATATAGCACTACATGATATTAGCGTTTTCCTGCATTTAAACTTTGTGCTTTGTATTTTATATTACTTTACACTTCAGATGTTGTCCTTTATGTTTTATTACATTTAAGGTTTGCTTTCTATGTTTTATTTTAATGCATTTAGATTTATAATATACAGCAGTATTCAGGATTGTGATTTTAAAAATTCTGATTATGTTTTCAAAATTTTTTTTGTAACCAACAAGGATATCTTGTATATTTTTGTGCATCTTTTATAAATGACATTCGTTTTTTTTATTTATTCTATATAAACTGTTTCAGATAGTAGACAGGGGATGTTCCTGGGCTGAACAGGTGAGTTCCCAGGGTGTGACTGAATCCCTCTCACAGTTCTCAGAATATGCTCAAAGCATTTTACACCTAAAGTTCTCACTGATTTATCTTGAAAGCTGTAGGTGAAGTTTGCTCAAAACCAACAATACACTTAACAGTAAGAAATATAATGTTACTAAACTAGAGGCAAATGCAAGTAAAATTGTAGAGAAAACATTTCATTTTAATTTACATTTGCTGCAAACTTAATCTTAACTGCATTCTCCCTATGAGATTCTGTATCTCAGAGAGCTTCATTACTTTATATAGAAGACATCTCTCTGAGACTTCCATATTCCGTTTCTTTGTCTTATAAAATTCAGTAAGATCAGCCCCTGTAAAGCCTACACTATAATTTCTCTCCAAGCTGAAGAATTTTAGATCTGGCTCTTAGCTTTATTACAAACGGAGTTATCAAACAAAATTGTGATGTGATGCAAATGGAGTGAAAGTGATTAGATATATTCTATGTAACAAAAAAGGACCTCTTCTTTTCTGTATCAAGAAAACATGTGCAGTTAACTTACCATATTTATCTCGCAGCCCAACAGTACATCGGAACACTCCTCCAAAGGCAACATCTTCACCAAATATTACTGCAAAATAATAAAGACTTATTAAGTTCAAGCTCACTTAGAGTGTTCAAAAATTAGCAATGGTGACAAAATAATAAAGTTAGATTAAATATGAATATTGTTACTAATATTAAAGTTGTCATTTTTAGAACGTATTTCCAGTGATTTGGTATGGCATAGCTTTAGAAAGCAGTTTAATAAATCATTTGACTTTTAGATAGTATACTCAGTGGCAGTTCTAAGAGGATGCTATTCCCCCCTCTTCATTACTGTAGTAACCCCCAACATCCTCAAAGGTTGCCCTGAATTTCCAAAGTAGTGCCTTTATATGTCTTGTGTTCTATGGTAGAGCAAAGAGAGAGAAGGGGATTTAAAAAAAAAAAAAAAAAAAAAAAAAAAAGTTAGGCATTTTAAGGTCTAAGCTGAAAAAAATACCACAGTGAGTGCAAAGTTTTCCCCATTATTAAAAAAAGTAAATTTATGCTTACCTGATAAATTAATTTCTTCTACGATATGACGAGTCCACGGATTTCATCCTTGTGGGATTTATCCTCCTGCTAACAGGAAGTGGCAAAGAGCACCACAGCAGAGCTGTATATATAGCTCCTCCCTTCCCTCCACCTCCAGTCATTCGACCGAAGTTAGGAAGAGAAAAGAAAAGCCAAAGGTGCAGAGGTGACTGAAGTTTATAAAAAATATAATATAATCTAAATCTGTCTTAAAAAATGACAGGGTGGGCCGTGGACTCATCATATCGTAGAAGAAATTAATTTATCAGGTAAGCATAAATTTACTTTTCTTCTACAAGATATGACGAGTCCACGGATTTCATCCTTATTTGTGGGATACAATACCAAAGCTACAGGACACGGATTAAAGGGAGGGACAAGACAGGAACCTAAACAGAAGGCACCACTGTTTGAAGAACCTTTCTCCCAAAACCAGCCTCAGAAGAAGCAAAAGTATCAAATTTGGAAAATTTGGAAAAAGTGTGAAGAGACGACCAAATCGCAGCCTTGCAAATCTGTTGAACAGAAACATTGTTTTTAAATGCCCATGAGGAAGCCACAGCCCTAGTAGAATGAGCCGTAATTCTTTCAGGAGGCTGCTGTACAGCAGTATCATATGCCAGACGGATGATACTCTTCAGTCAAAAAGAAAGGGAGGTAGCAGTAGCTTTCTGACCCCTACGCTTTCCAGAAAAAACAATGATTAATGAAGATGATTTACGGAAATCCTTAGTCGCCTGCAAGTAAAACGTCAGGGCACGGACTACGTCCAAGTTATGAAACATACGCTCCTTCTTAGAAGAAGGGTTAGGACATAATGAAGGAACAACTATTTCCTGATTAATATTCTTATTAGAAACAACCTTAGGAAGGAACCCAGGTTTGGTACGTAAGACCACCTTATCAGAATGGAAGATAAGACAAGGCAAATCACATTGTAATGCTGAAAGCTCAGAAACTCTACAAGCAGAAGAAATAGCAACCAAAAACAAAACTTTCCAAGATAACAACTTAATATCTATGGAATGCATGGGTTCAAACGGAACCCCTTGAACACTAAGAACCAAATTCAAGCTCCAGGGTGGAGCAATTGGTCTAAAAACAGGCCTAATCCTGGTTAGAGCCTGACAAAAAGACTGAACGTCTGGAACATCTGCCAAACGTTTGTGTAGCAAAATTGAAAAAGCAGAAATTTGTCCCTTTAAGGAACTCGCTGATAATCCTTTCTCCAATCCTTCTTGGAGAAAAGACAGAATCCTGGGAATCCTAACTTTACTCCATGAGTAGCCCTTGGATTCACACCAAAAAAGATATAGTTCACACTCCCCCGGATAAAAAGCCTGTCTGCTTAAAAAGTCTGCTTCCCAGTTGTCCACTCCTGGGATGTAGATTGCCGACAGATAACAAGAGTGGGTCTCCACCCATCGAATTATCTTGGATACTTCTGTCATTGCTAAGGAACTCCTCGTTCCTACCTGATGATTGATGTAAGCCACAGTCGTGATGTTGTCCGACTGGAATCTGATGAATTTGGCCAAAGCCAACTGAGGCCACGCCTGAAGCGCATTGAATATTGCTCTCAATTCCAGAATATTGATTGGAAGTAGAGACTCCACCTGAGTCCTTACACCCTGAGCCTTCAGGGAATTCCAGACTGCACCCCAGCCTAGTAGACTGGCGTCCGTTGACACTATCACCCATGAGGGTCTGGGGAAACACGTCCCTTGGGATAATGCGGCGACAACCACCAAAGAAGAGAGTCTCTGGTCTCCCTGGTCCAGATTTATCTGAGGAGATAAATTTGCATAATCCCCCATTCCACTGTCCGAGCATGCACAGTTGCAGTGGTCTGAGATGAAATCGAGCAAACGGAATGATGTCCATTACCGCCACCATCAATCCAATTACCTCCATGCACTGAGCCACTGATGGCCGAGGATTGGACTGAAGGGCTCGGCATGTATTTAGAATCTTTGACTTTCTGATCTCTGTCAGAAAAATCTTCATGGCTATAGAATCTATCAGAGTTCCCAAGAAGGGAACCTTTGTCTGTGGAATTTGTTAACTTTTTTCTAGATTCACCTTCCATCCGTGAGTTCTCAGAAAGGACAACACTGTGTCTGTATGAGATTTTGTTAGATGATAAGTCGACGCCTGAATCAGAATATCATCCAGATAAGGCGCCACTGCTATGCCCCGCGGCCTCAGAACTGCCAGAAGGGACCCTAGAACCTTCATGAAGATTCTGGGTGCTGTGGCTAACCCGAAGGGAAGAGCCACGAACTGAAAATGTTTGTCCAGGAAGGCAAACCTTAGGTACTGATGATGATCCTTGTGGATAGAAATATGAAAGTATGCATCCTTCAAGTCCACGATAGTCATATATTGACCCTCCTGGATCATTGGTAAAATTGTTCGAATGGTCTCCATCTTGAAAGATGGGACTCTGAGAAACTTGTTTAGACTCTTGAGATCTAAAATGGGTCGTTACCTCTTTTTTGGGAGCAACGAAAAAATTTGAAAAAACCACCGCCCCTGTTCTTGTCTCGGAATGGGACGAATTACTCCCATAGTAGAGAGGTCTTTTACACAACTTAAGAACGCCTCTCTTTTTATCTGGTCTACAGACAATCGTGAAAGAAGAAATCTCCCTCTTGGGAGAAAAACTTTTGAATTCCAGTTGATACCCGTGGGGTCACAATTTCCAGTGCCCAGGGGGTCTTGAACATCTCTTGCCCAAGCCTGGGCAAAGAAAGAAAGTCTGCCCCCTACTAAATACGGTCCCAGATCGGGGGCAGTCCCTTCATGCTGTCTTGGTAGTAGCAGCGGGCTTCTTGGGTTGTTTACCCTTGTTCCAAGCCTGGTTGGGTCTCCAGACGGACTTGGCCTGAGCAAAATTCCCTTCCTGTTTTGTGGAGGAAGAGGAAGAAGAGGGTACTCCTTTAAAGTTCCGAAAGGAACGAAAATTATTTTGTTTACCCCTCATCTTAACAGACTTATCCTGAGGTAGAAGATGACCTTTACTCCAGTAATGTCAGAAATGATTTCCTTCAACTCAGGCCCGAAATAGAGTCTTACCCTTGAAAGGAATAGCCAAGAGCTTTGACTTAGATGACACATCAGCAGACCACGATTTTAACCATAACGCTCTACGCGCTAAAATGGCAAATCCTGCATTTTTAGCCGCCCAACTCAGCAATTTGAAAGGCGGGCATCTGTGATAAATGAATTAGCTAGCTTGAGAGCCTTAATTCTATCTAAAATATCCTCTAAAGGGGTCTCAACTTTAAGAGACTCTTCTAAGGCATCAAACCAGAAAGCCGCTGCAGTAGTAACTGGAACAATGCAGGCTGTCAGTTGTAAAAGAAAACCCTGATGAATAAAGAACTTCTTTAAAAAACCCTCTAATTTCTTATCCATAGGGTCTTTGAAAGCACAGCTGTCCTCAATAGCAATAGTTGTATGCGTAGCCAGGGTAGATATAGCTCCCTCCACCTTAGAGACAGTCTGCCAAGAGTCCCGAATGGCGTCTGATATGGGATACATTTCCTTAAAATTAGGAGGAGAGAACGGTATACCCGGTCTGTCCTACTCCGGCTTGATAATTTTCAAGATTCTCTTGGGAACCGGAAAAACATCAGTGTAAGCTGGAACTTCCAGATATTTGTCCATCTTACACAATTTCTCTGGTGGTACAATAATAGGGTCACAGTCATCCAGAGTCGCTAAGACCTCCCGAAGTAACAGGCGGAGGTGATCCAGCTTAATTTAAAGGACATGACGTCCAAATCTGTTCTGGGGTAACACACTTCCCGGTTCCTGTCACTTCCTGTTAGCAGGAGGATAAATCCCACAAGTAAGGATGAAATCTGTGGACTCGTCATATCTTGTAGAAAAAATTAAGTTCATACCCTTCGCTTAGAAATTATTAATGGAAATATATATATATTTGTACTCCTATATAAATTATTATTGCGCTCTATGTTATTTTTACGCTTTGTGGAGTCCTTTTTTTTGTAACATTGCTTTTACCACTGGTAGAGAATAGATTTCTAACGCTGTTCTACGTAGTTACGGAGAACTTTAATACACTTATTGCAGGAGAACTTTCGGTCGTCTATAGGAGAAAAGAAATAATAAATTTGTAACTAGTCGAATTAACAAGGAGTACTATAGGAAATATGAGTTAAAGGATCTTATTTAACCCTTTTTTTTTGGAGCACATGTTCTCCAAGGACAATGGGAAAAGAGTAAGAGAATGTTATAGTCTAAACGCCCAATTTTAGGCAGATTTTTTAATGATATATAGGAGCATTTTTTCTCATGCGCATTTTTAGGAACAAATATACAGTAGTAGCATAGCAATGATACTGTCAGGAATCTCTGCTCCTGCATCACTAACTCCTCCCAATTTCCCTTCATAACACCTGTGCACCTCTTGCTTGGTGCTTAGTATTTTCGTCTAGGAGAATCACAGCTGCTAGATCCTAAGCTTCCTACAGCATATCGTCATCTCTGAATAAGTGACTTCTCACTATCAGAAGTATCCTCAACCTATTCAAAGGACGAAAGTGCTCCCCTCAAAAGGGAATATTCAGCAGCCTCAAGCCCTTGCCAGGATGTAGCTGATGTGTGTGGAGTGGTGAAACCTTTTGTTTTTCTTGATGTGATAATAAATATACAGCGATGATTCAGCTCGGTCTATGATTGCTTATTTTTCGCCATTGTGGTATTGCTGGATTCCTTTTGGTGTGTGAGATACACCGCAGAGATTTCTAAGCTACAGGTTCTGTACTGAATAGACGCTATCCGGTAAGGAGGAGGAGTGCCTGGAAACTTTCCATCATCCCGCAAAGTGGGGCCGGATAACCGTGAGTAACCTGGGTTGATGTTTTTACAAACACACAAAGTTAGTTCGATACCACCAATATATCCTCAAGTTATAAACTTGTGATACATTATATTATACTGGAATACTGGAGAATTTGGTCGTTATTTGAACATATATACCTACAAAGGAGAAACATAATATTTTATAGTGTATATGAAAAACTCACCCAGCCGAACATATATACAGTTAACACTCTATGTGCACCTGGAAACAAGAGTGTTATAAGTAAGAACTTTGTAACAATTTAAATTCCTGCAAATAACCGGGTTGTGGCAACAATACATGTGAGATTATAAACCCATTTATAACACAACAGATTGTTTTGAGTTGCACACAGCTAAAAGGTTAAGTGAATACATTCCTTATGGCTTATATACACAGTTTTGCAACAGTGTGTCTTTGCTTAATCAACATCTTGCCTTGGAGAAGCCAATCTAGACTTGGTACTTAAGTAGGATTGTCTAGCCTCTGTTATTTTGTTAACACAATGTATATTGTTTTGCAGTTCTGTATCTTATCACCCCTGCTGAAGACAATTAGGGACAGATATGTAACATGGTTAGACTTGGAACTGCATATTGCAGACTTCTTTATGCTCAGAAAAAGAAAATTACACGAAAAGTGAGCAAAATAAATAGTGAAAGTAGAACACAAAGTTATTGTTTACCACAAACATTTTTATAACAATTTCAATCACTTTTGCTTATAGGGACACAAACTTTCAAATTGACTTATAATATCAAATTGTGCACAATCTTTTTCTAAGCACTTTCTGAGGCACCAGCTCTACTGACCATGTGCAAGAGAACTCTGTATATGTATATATATACTGCTCATATTAAATTCAGATGCTCTTGCTTTGTCCTTTTACAAAGTATTTGGCGATTATGCAATTCTACTGTATTTAACTATTGTGCAACAGATTATAAATGTTTCATTGGAGTTTGCTGAGTACTATCCTGTTTTCTCATGTAAGTGGCTCGGGACAACTGTATATGTTTAATCATACTGGCACAAAAACCTATTGTTTATGTATAGTTAAAGAGATACTGAACCCAATTCTTTTCTTTAATGATTCAGATGGAGCATGCAATTTTAAGCAACTTTCTAATTGACTCCTACAATCATTTTATCTTTGTTCTCTGGGAATCTTTATTTGAAAAAGCAGAAATGTTTAGACCCTGGGTAGCACTTGCTTATTGGTGGCTACATTTAGACATTGAGTAAATTAGAACGTTGCTTAAAATTGCATGCTCTATCTGAATCATTAAAAAAAAAAAAAAAACTTTGGGTTCAGTATCTCCTTAAAGAAAATGAAGAATATGAATATACACGTGGCTAGATTTTTGCGCAAGTAGATATCTTTTTTAATTACAATTCGAGTGGATAAAATCAAAGATTTCAAAAATTAAAAAAAATTATTTTATTTAAATAAGGGATTTTTTGTCATTTAAAAAACAGTTTTTTTTCTTATTTAAAAACGCATATTTCTTATTTAAAGCAGATTTATTTTAATTGAAATAGGTATTTTCTTTTTATTAAAATTATATTTATTATTTTATTAAAATAGGATTTTTTTAAATAAAATGCTAAAGATAGCTTTCTATTTTAGATACATTGTAATCCAAAGGTTATTCATAAGGATTATTCAATAAGGTTATTCAATAAGGATCAGTTTTTAATTATGAAGCATGAAGCTGCACATTTATGGCTATAACGTTTTTGGTTTTTTTGGTAAATTAATTCCATTAATCCAGTCACAATGTTTAGAAGATATTATCACATATTCTTGGTTTTGTAGTTTTCACAATAGTGAAATGACAATAGCAGAAATGACATGCCTCTTCTTCACAGCAAAAATGTTCTATACAGGGAGTGCAGAATTATTAGGCAAGTTGTATTTTTGAGGATTCATTTTATTATTGAACAACAACCATGTTCTCAATGAACCCAAAAAACTCATTAATATCAAAGCTGAATAGTTTTGGAAGTAGTTTTTAGTTTGTTTTTTAGTTATAGCTATTTTAGGGGGATATCTGTGTGTGCAGGTGACTATTACTGTGCATAATTATTAGGCAACTTAACAAAAAACAAATATATACCCATTTCAATTATTTATTTTTACCAGTGAAACCAATATAACATCTCAACATTCACAAATATACATTTCTGACATTCAAAAACAAAACAAAAACAAATCAGTGACCAATATAGCCACCTTTCTTTGCAAGGACACTCAAAAGCCTGCCATCCATGGATTCTGTCATTGTTTTGATCTGTTCACCATCAACATTGCGTGCAGCAGCAACCACAGCCTCCCAGACACTGTTCAGAGAGGTGTACTGTTTTCCCTCCTTGTAAATCTCACATTTGATGATGGACCACAGGTTCTCAATGGGGTTCAGATCAGGTGAACAAGGAGGCCATGTCATTAGATTTTCTTCTTTTATAGCCTTTCTTGCCAGCCACGCTGTGGAGTACTTGGACGCGTGTGATGGAGCATTGTCCTGCATGAAAATCATGTTTTTCTTGAAGGATGCAGACTTCTTCCTGTACTACTGCTTGAAGAAGGTGTCTTCCAGAAACTGGCAGTAGGACTGGGAGTTGAGCTTGACTCCATCCTCAACCCGAAAAGGCCCCACAAGCTCATCTTTGATGATACCAGCCCAAACCAGTACTCCACCTCCACCTTGCTGGCGTATGAGTCGGACTGGAGCTCTCTGCCCTTTACCAATCCAGCCACGGGCCCATCCATCTGGCCCATCAAGACTCACTCTCATTTCATCAGTCCATAAAACCTTAGAAAAATCAGTCTTGAGATATTTCTTGGCCCAGTCTTGACGTTTTAGCTTGTGTGTCTTGTTCAGTGGTGGTCGTCTTTCAGCCTTTCTTACCTTGGCCATGTCTCTGAGTATTGCACACCTTGTGCTTTTGGGCACTCCAGTGATGTTGCAGCTCTGAAATAGGGCCAAACTGGTGGCAAGTGGCATCTTGGCAGCTGCACGCTTGACTTTTCTCAGTTCATGGGCAGTTATTTTGCGCCTTGGTTTTTCCACACGCTTCTTGCGACCCTGTTGATAATTTTGAATGAAACGCTTGATTGTTCGATGATCACGCTTCAGAAGCTTTGCAATTTTAAGAGTGCTGCATCCCTCTGCAAGATATCTCACTATTTTTGACTTTTCTGAGCCTGTCAAGTCCTTCTTTTGACCCATTTTGCCAAAGGAAAGGAAGTTGCCTAATAATTATGCACACCTGATATAGGGTGTTGATGTCATTAGACCACACCCCTTCTCATTACAGAGATGCACATCACCTAATATGCTTAATTGGTAGTAGGCTTTCAAGCCTATACAGCTTGGAGTAAGACAACATGCATAAAGAGGATGATGTGGTCAAAATACTCATTTGCCTAATAATTCTGCACTCCCTGTATTATACAAAGTTGATAAGTAAAGGGATATAAACCAAAAAATGTCTTTCCAGTTTACTTCTATTGTCAAATGTATTCATTCCCTTGGTATCCTTTGTTGAAGGAGCAGCAATGCACTACTGGGAGGTACCTGAACACACTGTTTAAACCAGTGACAAGAGGCATTTATGTTCAGCCACCAATCAGCAGCTCCTGAATCTATCTAGGTATGTTTTTTAACAAAAGGCTAACAAGAGAATGAAGCAAATTAGATAGAAGTACATTGGAAAGTTATTTAAAAAAACATAAATTATGCTTACCTGATCATTTCCTTTTCTTCTGATGGAAAGAGTCCACAGCTGCATTCATTACTTTTGGGAAATAAGAACCTGGCCACCAGGAGGAGGCAAAGACAACCCAGCCAAAGGCTTAAATACTCCTCCCACTCCCCTCATCCCCCAGTCATTCTGCCGAGGAACAAGGAACAGTAGAAGAAATATCAGGGAGAAAAGGTGCCAGAAGAACATAAGGACGCCACACATAAAATTACGGGTGGGGAGCTGTGGACTCTTTCCATCAGAAGAAAAGGAAATGATCAGGTAATTTATGTTTTTCTTCTGAAATGGAAAGAGTCCACAGCTGCATTCATTACTTTTGGGAAAACAACAGCCAAGCTATAGAGAACACTGAATGCCAAGACGGGAGGGTACAAAATGTGGCCCATACTGAGGGCACCGAGCCTGAACCTTTACCCAATAAAAAAAACCTGCTTCGTACGAAGCTGAGAAAATTTTAAGAGGAAAAGCCCCAGTGACACTGACTCGCAGTTAGTCCAGAAGCCAAACTAGAGACCGCAAACGCACTCGACTGAGCCAACAGTCCTCCAGGAGACACCGTCGCCCAACAAACGGTCCCCCACCGCACATCTCCACAAATGGAGACACCAGCCGAAACCCCCAAGGGGACAAGGCAAAGAAGAACCAAGGAAAAACAAAATGTCCCCTAATACGAAAAGGAACACCTCCACAAGTGAGCCCAGCTCACAGAGACTCAAAAGGGCCCAAACAGGGAAAGGAGGCCTCGCCTATACCAAGTTAAACCTGGGATAAGACCGGGCACAGAGACAGAATAGACATCTCCCTAATATCCTGCAAGCACGGATGCAACAGAAGAGGCAAAGTCGGGGGGCGGAGCCAGCAGCCTAGATGACTAGACGTGCAAATATGGAGCTCCCAGACCTAACTCTAAAAAATGATCTTTAATGTTAGAAAAAACTGATTTAATGACACGGGGATGTTGTTTATCTCATCCTTAGCTGAAAGATAACTTGCCGAACCTAAAATTTGCATACAGCTTGAAAACTAACGACTTCTCTGCAAAGGGCCTACTCTCTGTAATACAGTCCTTAACCAGACCTTGAGGCTACTATCAATATGGCAGAGACTCCGGAGTCACTGTACACTTTGCTCCGGGACCTGGACCGGCAGCTAACTAACTGTTTCCTAGACTTGTCGGCTACTCTAAAGTCGGAGGTGAGAAGACCGTCATACAGTACCCTTTATGGCGAAAAGCTGGGAGCCACGCGGATGGACCTACCTCGAATGGTCCAGCCTGCCACTTTTGCCCATCCTCCTCCGTTGGGCTTTATTGGTGAAGATGTAGATGCTACGTCGCTGGTCGCATGCGACACACTACTGGGGCATGACCATTTAGCTACCTCGAGCCTTCCTAAAACACCGATCTCGGTGCTACTAAGAGAGAAAATGGAACAGCCCGCTAGCCATGACCTATACCATACAGATCATGAGGAGCGGTGCTTACCGCTCGCCTTACCGACAACGTTGGGGAAAACAATAGCACTCCCTGTCTATCCGGATGCAGATGGTGGTAGAGTTCCAGAGCTCGCTCGCACCTCGCCCACATTAAAGGGACATACAATGGAGGAACAGGGTCCCAATCGGCAGACGCTCCTAAAAGCTTTTACTCTGGCAGCGGAAGCTAACTGCGACACGCTCTCAATCCCATATACTCACCAGGTATCCTCTACCCGGATAGCAAGATTGCACTTAGGTCTTTTCCGGCAATATTTTACCATACCTTGCTCAGCCCTGGGACATGACCTTAGCAGTGGGGTGATTACCGCCTCGAGAAGTGGAATTGGGTAACGGCCTAGTACCCCGTGTAGCTCCTCATAGCGCACCGGCAATCTGTTAACTTGCTACTTCGGTGTGATTTGGGGACATTAACTGCATATATCCGGCTCTATTTGTGGACTTAACATGAGGGAGCACTATAAGACACTTTCACTATTATGGATATTATATTTCTTTCCCACCATTCAGGATTTGAGGGCTGTTTTACCTTAACCCTTTAACTCAATGTTGATTGTTTTAATATGTTGCCTAAAATCTTAGGCGCAGTCTATTGTTAATTGCATATCTACATATTTGTAATCTAAGCCTATGGCATGCTTTTTGTTTTTGTATCTCCCATTGCCTGCTCTCCATATTCAACAACATCTGCTCTTTGTTGTGTGTGAAATTTTTATCTAAAATGGCGTTCTTGAGGTCTACGTCTAAATCTTTGAAAACCTATAAAATTAGAGCCCTATGACCACCCTATGCAAAGCAGGTCTTAATATCTACAATTACTTCTATAGGCTATTACCTAGATGGGATAAGTACATATTTACTGTATACACTAGAGTAAATGACCTAGCAGTTGACCTCACTCTCCATATCCCTATTCTTAATTACTATGAGATATTTTCTGCTGTGAGTGAAATTTTACCCAAAATGGCGATATGTAAATTTTATTGTTTGGATCTGTTCAACCATGTCCACCTATAGTTATATACACCCTGGCAAAATTGGCCTATTTAAAGTATTAGTACTGCTGCAGATTTTTATGTAGAGGTATATGCTTTCACCTTCACATACTTTATTTAATGTATATAGATGTTGTTCATTATCTCCAACAAATACCCAAACCCTGTGCGTTTCAGTGCCAAAATATGGCTGGCAGCTACAAAGGCCTTTGCCCCCCTGGAAAGTTCGGGGCACTACCAACAACCTCTTATGTACCCCGATTTCACAAAGGTCTTACACAATAATACCCTACGAGGGGAAAACCCCAGCTTTTGTTACTTACCTATATGATACGTGATATCTGTATATTTATCCTTGGTACCATCTTGCTATGAATATTTATATTCCTATTAGAGATGTTCTCTTTTGTATTATATTATATTGCATCATATCTATGCATGATACTAGTTTGTAGTGTGGCCTCAAGCAGCCCCCCTAGCAGTCTAGGACTATTGACCCATGTGTATGTGATAGTTAGTATTACACTCAGGTCATAGCCGCATGCAGGTTAGGCTATATGCATAATATGCTTTTAGTTGAATTTAATCACTGTTGTATTTTACAGGTTAGTATCGCTCCATATCCCATACCACATGTTATACAACGATAAATAAGTGACCATATTCATTAACATTTCTATGGTCTCTTGCCCCCCCACAGTAGTTGACCATAGCTATTTATATTGCTATTGTTTCTATTTCTATCAAATAATTTAAGTATGCTATAATATGGTTATATAGACGTATTACCTATATAAGCGGTGCTTACCCGCTGACAATTTCCTAATTCCCCCCTTGCTTTTTATGAAGCTCTTGACATTATGACCCTGACTTTAACAATATGAAGCGTTCAAGTACAAATTAGTTCAGAATCAAATGGGTCTATATGGTAGCTACAGTGCTCTTTCTGAGCGCCTTTTTTAACATTATGGCCTGGAATAATAGCTACCCATATTATCATATAAACAAACAAAATGAGGTTTTCAGATGTATCTTGGCATTAACTATATATATATTTTATTTCTTATTTTTTGCCTATTATATTGTTATCGCGACAATCATTGCTATGTTTTGAAACATGTATATGCCATAGTTTTTTGTTGTCATTATGAAAAACCCTCAATAAAAAATTATTTAAAAAAAAAAAAAAAGAAGAAGAGGCAAAGTCCTCCCAGTGTCTGGCCATAGAATACCAAGGTATGCGACAATGAAAAAAAAATGTGTAATACACCCAGGTGAAAAACCCCACGTTTGAGAACACAGAGTCCACAACAGGACGACACAGAGGATACTTGTGAGGAAGAAGCAGTCAAACAAGAAAAAGACTGCAAAGCAACCTCCTTACAGAGGGCACGTGCCAGGCAACCTAAGTCGCCAGACCTACACACAGGTCCCTGAAAAGGGGACCACAAAAACCTCAATCGAGACCCCCAGAGAAGGAGAGTATAATCTCAGAACCCGAAGGAAGAGTAAACCCTCTTCTATCAATGGAGCAAGTTGAAAGGAAAATCTATACCCTAGCCGACTAAGCTAACAGGATAGACTCAACAAGCTCACACATCCAGAGGAGACTGCGAGAACGCAGGTCCTTAGACCGCTCGGCATCCTGACTTGAAGACCCACACTCAGCTGGACCAACCCAGCCTCCGGGATCCAAGACAAGGAAACAAAAGAATCCCGAAACAGATACAGGAACGAGCGTAAGGATAGCACAGCCATCCCCACAGAGCCCAAGTACAACTCGACTCTGAAACAGACAACAAGGCCATAGACCTAAGGATCTATCAAAAGAAAGGCCCAACAAGCCTGCTTGGAGCCAGCAAGACTCCAGGGGGAACCAATCCCACCTTTCCGCCTCCCATCCAGGAGAAGCCCCAAGCAAGGACTCCATCTCCATAGGGAGGAGAATAACCCCTAAAGAAAAGGGATGATGCCGGAAGGGCAACAACTGGCCTCAACGCCCAAATGCACTGGCTAATGGGAAGTGAAATTCCAAACACAGATGTCCTAGAAAAGGAGCCCGCTACAAGTAGCTTGCCAAGCAGCGGTACAGCCAACCCATTCACCTGCAGAGCAGGGAATCCACGGGAACAATGGCAAGCTGACCAGGCGAATGCAACCCTAAGGCGCACCAGAAATTGAACATCCAGCGCCAGCAGCTGGGTATGAACCAACCACCCTTGAGGCTCAAGCCACACGGCTAACCAACAGATGACATGAGCCACTCTGTGGCAAAGAGTAAAATACTCAGAAAACCTGGCCAACCATGACCAGGTGAGGTAGATGGAGCAAGGACATAGCCCAAGTTCCCACTACCGTGGAACACCCGACCAGCCCCGAGATCCAAGCTTCCAAATCCACCCAAGACAGGGTCAGTAAAAAGGCCAAGCAGAGCATCGGCAACCGGAAGTCTCAGGGAGAAAAAACAGGTCCGGGCACCTAATAGTTCAGGCAAAGCTTACCCTAGAACTAAACACCCAAACCGGCCAAAAAGCCAGACACAAGGGTATGTATACATATCCAGAGAATCCAGATAGCGAGAAGAACTCGAAAGCTCTGACCAAAGGGAGGAACCACCCCTAGCTAAAGTCCAAAGTTCCAAGAAGCAAGGCTAGAAGTCGTATGAAGATACTTCTCAGAGCCTCAGGACAACCAAGTGATACCTGAAGGTCCAAAAAAATCCTACTAGCAGGACTAGTCTCCCTAACACCTCCACACAAGCAGAGGACACAAGAAATAGAAGGCACTAAGCCTACTAAGCTCCGGAACACCCCGAGCTAAACAAAAGTCCCCCCAGTGAACAACCATCACCCGGAAGCACAGATCCCTAAAAGGAGATCCACTCACCCGGAGGCAATGGGAGAAGACCCAAAGTCCTCTTATAACTTAGTCAAGAGTAAGAACTGCAACTAGATATACTAGAAACAGCTACATGTACACCTGCAAGGTATCAAGCTATTGGATCAAGCCTAAAAGGACACATCCAGAGGCCTAAAAATGAAGGACAAACCGCTCAATAGTGGTAAGGGACATTAAGCCCTCCCACCCTCCACCACATGGGGACGGAAACTCTAAGTTCTGCCCGGTCATCTATGACTGAAGGCTAAAAGGACTGAAACAATCCTTCCCATCTCACGGACTCATAGGTCCTCTCGAATGCTTAGTTGGACATGAAAAACAATGATAACCTGAGCACTCGGTGCTTCTACTGAATGAACCCGACAGGACCAGCCTGCACCTAGGGTCCCAACCGGCAAGCTGCATAAATTCTCCCTCGTAGCGGAAAAAAACAGAAAACAGACATTTGTAACAGAGGACTAACATGTCCAACAACTTCCGAAGAAGTAATAAAGAGCATCAATCCCAGAAGGTTCCCGAACAGCAGGACCAGCCAAACGGAGCCCTATCTCACAAAACTGGAAAAGATCTCAACAAATGACAATCAGGAGATTATTTCATCCCCACATGTCTAATGAGGTGCACCATTCGAATTATCAGACTGAAATTCCAATGCGTATCTGGTAACGATAGGGTCATTTAATAACTGAAAAACATATCTGAGCAACACGCGAAGGCGCACAATCCTGTAACGGAAGGCACAACACTCAGGGACAGATACCCCCACTGGGAACTGTAGAGGTCCTCACCAAGGCGGAAGGCCCAGGACAATAGGGCACGAGCACATTCTCAAATAAACTTCCGAACTCTGCAGACGAACAATCGCCAACATTATGTGGAACCAACCTCCGGGGGAAACACGCCACCCCGCATAGAGGAACCATAAACTGGTTGACATGCATCAAGGAGGCCACTCCGGATTCATCACCGAACACAGAATCTGAAATCAAAATAGTCTCAGTATCAGAATCCTCTGTAACTGAATCTGAAATTAACAGTCTCAGCATCAGAATCCTCCATAGCTGGATAGAGGATATTTAAATATGGACTAAAGTATTGAAAACTAAAACGGCACTATGTATAGTTAGACCCGCAAAGTGGTAGCCTCTCGGGAAACATTCACATTACAGTACATTGCAAATAAAGTAAAATTAAACGATCTTACCAGAATCTACGCCGTGGAACAGGAATACAGCCCTTCAAGTGTGACGGATAGTGTCATCGCCTCCACCATGGACTTGAGAGAAGAAAGCAGGCAGCAAAGCAAAGTTAGACAGCGCCGATTGCTTGAGGAGCTGTTAATATGATTAGGGATGTGATTATGGATGGTTTCGCAGAAAGAAACTCCCTGCATCTCCGGACTCTAACTTCCATCCAAGCCCTCACTGAGAGACTGACAGGACTACTTAAAACTCCGTCCCATGCCAAAGAGTACTACCCTCCATAAGAGACAAAAACAAAAATTCTAACACTTCTCTGCCATCCTCCTGGGACGAAAGGCAAAGAATGACTGGGGGATGAGGGGAGTGTGAGGAGTATTTAAGCCTTTGGTTGGGTTGTCTTTGCCTTCTCCTGGTGGCCAGGTTCTTATTTCCCAAAAGTAATGAATGCAGCTGTGGACTGTTTCCATTTAAGAAGAAAATGCACAGTCTATCTAAATCATGACAGTTTAATTTTTATGTTACTGTCCCTTTAATACAGTGTTTCCCAAACCCAGTCCATAAGACCCTAAAAGGCCAGATATGTATTATGTCTACACTTGCCTAATAACCTAATAAACTGGAGATAGTTCATCTCCCAATAGTTTCATAATTGTCTATGTATTTCCAATGGTACATAACTAAATCAGTCATTTTCTGATATAACTGGAAAAATAATCTGAAGGTTTTTTTTTATCTGAAAATTTTATGTAGAAAGCCTTGATTTATATCATTATTAAAATCAATTTTATTTAAATCCACCCTGCTTACAAAAGTTAATTAAGGAGTCAGATTTGTAAATTGCTGTACACAATAGACACTATAATTAAAAAAATCATTATACCTGGTTTGCACCACACAGTTGGGGCTTGAACTGCACTAATACAACTGCACATGCATTTTCCACAACTTTTAAATTTCAAGGTTGAATTTCACCCTCACCACCACTAATGACAAACTTGCCAACCTGGAAAAATACTTCATTGTGTGCAATAATTTGCATACCGGGTGATGTCACAGCAAGTGCTGTCACAAAAAGAAGTAGAAAATTATTATATGCAAATTGGTTTCTCCCTTATTTCTTTTATACTTGAAGTGATGGTAAATTTAGGGGTTTTGGAATATGTTAAAAGTAAAGTTGCTGAAATTATTATTTTTTTAAATCCTAATTTAACTTTATAATTTTGTTGTTACTCATTGCGTGTCTTTCCTCCGCCTCCCTTCAAGTTCCTAAATGTAGCCACCAATCCGCAAGTGTTACCCATGTTCTGAACCAAAAATTGTCTGGCTCCTATGCTTACATTTCTGATTTTCAAATAAAGATACCAAGAGAGCAAAGAAAATTAATAAATCGGAGTAAATTAGAAAGTTGCTTAAAATTGCATCTGAATCATGAAAGAACAAAATTGTGTTTCACATCCCTTTAACAATAAAGGATATAGGTAATTTAATTTGTAAGTGAAAGGTACATTTTTTACATAGATTAA